>NC_071286.1:83594007-83695757 GCF_943735745.2 Anopheles bellator
AATTTTTAATTAGGTGTCATGTTTTGAAATTCATTAACACTTTTTATTGGCCGCGCGCACCTGTCCTGACCCTTTAATGGGCGGATGTTCCTCTTCGGATGTCATTCCAAGGGCCATCATCCCCCGGTGGGCTTATTATCCCCCCCGGAAACTTTGGGTTTGAGAGTGATCAATAATGCGCCATGGTGAACATTCGGAACGGCGATAAGTGAATGTTTGACTCATGAAGGACTCATCCCTTAAACGACAGTTAAATAAATTGAGTACACAAATTGGGAGCCTCAAAGAACAGTGTAACGCGGGGGGCCACCATTACTTCGATGGGCGCTGTTTGTGCCGTTACCCATCGATCCCCCGATGAACACGAGAAACCTATTTTCATTGCCCTGGCCGCGGTGGTTTGATTTATTTATCCGACAACACACGACCGTCGTCGTCGGTCACTATTTATAATGGCCCGCGCGCCTTCCCGAACTTTATTGGATCGGATTTATTGTTTCTTTCCTAGGGCCTCAGGGCGCCGCGGGTGGCGGAGACGAGGCGATAAGTCGTGTCGCGTGTGCTTGGCCGGATTTGTTTTGGTGTTTAGATATATTTTCTCCTATCTAAAATTAAACGATGGCGAACGGATCGTTGGCGTCGAATTCGGCACGTTTGGGAGCCCCCCCCTCGTGTCCGTTGCATCCGGTTGGTTCGGTTTATTTCGATGCAATCGATCAATCGATCCCCGAAGACGGAGTAGGGCCTAGTTAGGGGAGCCCAGGACATTCTGCGAAAGAAAACCGACTCGAACACCGACACTGTAAGCCTTTAAAAGGGTCGTTTTCTTTTGTTAAACGTTTAAATTTGCGGTAATGTTTGTCAAATCAAATTCAAAGTAAGTATGTTAAGTAAATCCGTTACACGATGGGACACGGACAACTTAAGGCATCACGTTCGGCGGTTGGCCTCGCGGAGTGCACACGGAATGTTGCCATCACATCGATGAAGGCTGTCAGCCAGCTTTCAAACAAACAAGATGTTCGCAAAACGTAAACCCGGGGCCCCAGAAGAACCATGGCCAATATTCCTTTTCGTTTTTTCTTCGCACGAGAATCCCGCGGGGCCAGGGACGGCCGAAAGTAACAATAACAATCATATTCACATCCGTCTTATCAGAGAACCGCAACACCACGGCGGTGGTCGGGTTTGGAAAACCTTGTTCCGGATTACCACCGGTCTCCACCGGATGACCCACGGGGCGGTGCGCCGCCGCGCCTATAAATAAACATCGTGCCATCAACAAACGTGCGGCGACAGACGGTCATCACTCACTCACGGACCGCCACCGGGACCCTTTGGCGGCGCTAACATCGGGGGCTGGGATAAAAGAAAGCGGGGGGGTCCTAAAGAAGAGGACCCCAGACATCAAATAATCCCTCTTCTGGGGCGGGGAGCGCGCGTAAAGAATTCGTAAACCACGAGTAATTAGCTTTTGTCTTTTGGCGGGCGAGCCGCGCGCACATGTCTCGGGGCGCCAGCTCGTGGGAAGATCTCAAATGACCATGAGTGGGTGGTATTTCGATCCGACTCTATGAGTGGGTGTGATGGGTTGGAAGGTGGAAAATGTGTAAACAAACCGCGAGCTCTCTTTTTCGTCCCCCCTTCGGGCACGCCGAAAACGTGTTGGGGATGCAACGCGGCTCATCGCATTGATAAGTGCCACATAGAATGGATGCAATCGATCGATCGCTGGGTGATCGCACACGGCCATTTTTGGAAGATGGAAGAAACCACTCAACGCAACGGTCCACACAAACTGGAGTGTCCCGATCGATGGGTTTCCGATGGACTATTCAACGCACTTATCAACCAGTGACCGGTGTGAAGTATGATGCTCTACATCAGCAAGGCCGGTGACCAGTTCAACCGCACACCGAAGGGCTCAGAATAGCACGAGGTCAGTCAAAGTTTTAATGAAGCGCGCGTAAAGAAGAAACGGAAGTTAGAGCGGCGGCGGTCTGGGCGGACCACCCCACAATCTGGCCTTCAACTTCAACAGAAAATGGGCAAAGGTTGGATGCGTACGCGCACCTGACCCGCGGTTCGCGGTGGGTTCGATGGGTTGCGCCTAGCCCAGGTTCCCCGGTTCTGTTTATCTCCGGCGCTATCTCGACATTGACCACGAAACGAACGCACGCAACGCATGCGGGTTTTGCTCGGGCTGGATAATTGGCTCGAAACTCGGAGTTCCTCCAAACGATCGAGAAGCAGTCGAAACGGCCCTTCGCTCTGCCCTTGGGAAAGGGTCATCGATGGGCACATCCGGCAGAAGACGATCGCGAAAGGAGCGTATCATTTGCGCAGGGCACGCTCGATAAGCGTGCGGCGCTCGCTGGCGCCAGTTGGCGGCGTATAATTAAATAGCCTGTAAATGTAACCACCACCACCATCAACCGAGGAGGGCAGCAGGGTGGCCGTCGCCGGCCGCACGATTACAAGTGTTTGGAGCGGGGTTTTCTGAAATGCGCCACAATCGAACGCGGCGCTAGAACCTTTCAACCCTCCTCGGGCCGCGTGTGCGCGTTGAGCATTTATTGTTTGATGATAGTACAGTTGGCCGCGTGCTGCGTCATTAGGCACGATGCGCACTATGGGCGCGCTGGCTCAAACCGGTGGCCACCGGCAAACGCTGGTGGTGACGCACCGAATCTGCTCGGACCTCGGTGAATAGTGTCCCGATAGTGGAGGTCACCACTCAACGCATCTGTCAAGCAGCTGTCATACGGCTCACAACTGTAAATCCCGATCGCGAAAGACTAAACTTTCGCGCGTTTGTTTTCTATTTATCTTTGCCGCGGCCCACAAACCTATTAAGACGGACACAGCCAGAGCACAGGGTGGCACTTGTGGGCAATTTATAAGAAAATTGAACTGCCGTAAATCCCGTCCAAAAGCTGACAACGACGAAGACGACGATAATTACGAGATCGTTTATCGCGCGGCGTTGTGGCGGCGCCCACCGTCCGGGTCCGGGACATTTGCGCGCCAGTAAATCACGGCCACTCGAGAGCGCGTGTGTTTGGCGAAGGTGAATCGAGGCCTTCGCTCGGTACGGCAACACGATAATCGTCGTTGGCCACTATTTGTTTAATCACAGACCAAACACAGAGACACAGATACTGGCTCTGGCCAGCTATCGAAGAGTAGTGGCCACAAGTGTTTCAATGTCGGCTCGAGTGCGCTGTCAACGTCGACGTCGAGCTGTGCTCTCTGACTGATGCCGTTGCTGGTTGCGCAACAAAAAGGATACGAACCACACGAAAGGACATGGCCGACCGGGCGATGGAGACGCCCAGTAAGTGACCACTTTAAACGGGCGTTTTGGTTCATTAACTCCGAACCGATCGATTCGGTTGTGGCTCGAGTCGTGGGGATTGTAGATTAGATTTGCTGCGGATTTATTTGTTTTGCCATCGATTAGCATCAACATAAATGAGTGATAAGACGGGCGCACAGACAATCAGAAGCTCGCCGCCAAGTGGCATGGCGATTAATGTTTTATGTAACGAAATCGTCACACATAATGTCTGTGGAATGTGTGTATACGTAATGAGGCAGAAACTGAATTCGCCATTATTCACGGTTCACCTGGGCTGGGGTTAAAGCTGAACCGTGCGCGTTCCACCATATTTCGCGGTGAGGTTTCTGCAGTTTTTTTTTTACCGCGTTTATATTGATTACCGAAGTGCATCGAGCATTTGTCACACACCTTGGCCGCCTCCCCACAAAAAAGAGGTTCCTGCCGAGCGCGCCCTTTTTGATGCAATTTAAATTGGACGTGACCGGTGGCATATTAATCACCGCCGATTTTCAACACCGACCGACCGACCGCATTCAACAGGGCAGGAAACGGGACTTCCGCACACGCATTGTGACTCATGCACAGTGCCGTTTGTTGGGTCGCAACATTACCAATGTTGCCTTTACCGGTTTGCTTGTTTAAGCTCACCGCGGTGAGACACCACATTAAAATGGTCTCCACGACGCAGCGGATTAGTGCCGGTCGGATCATTAGGCGTCGTTATATGCAAAAAAGGGTTGGCGCGTAAGATTATTAATTATTGCCACCCGAAATAGGTGGCTCCCGCTTGCGAGTGACCCTTTGTTTTTGGGTGAAACAAAGTCTAATCACACAAGCAGCCAAAGTCGAGGGTCGACACTAGACACTTGACAGTTGTACGTCGGGGCTTCGAACGAGTCAAGGGCATGTTCCTATCACAACCGGCAAGCAACCGGCCCGGGTAATAAAACATTGTTTTCGAAAGAACACTTTCGAACGGTTAAAAAGCAATTAATTTTAATTGACGCACCCTCATTAGGCGGACAAACACAGAGGTTCAGCGTCGCACTCGGGCGCTCTATTGCTTCATGGCGGCATGGGGTTGTGGTCCGAAACGTTGAGCAACGAGCGGCTTGATTCGAAAAAGATAGATGGCCACCGCCGATCCGCCATCCGTTCTAAAGCACACGTTGGCTCTGGTCCCGGGTTTTGGGGCCACAAAATCAATTAAAGGGAGGGACAGCGACGGTACACGGTTGGGCCGAATTTAGGCCAACGGAGGACGCGGTGGCCCGAAATGGGTGGTACGATCTAAATACTAACCTCTCTCTCTCTCTCTCTCTCTCTCTCTCTCTCTCTCTCTCTCTCTCTCTCTCTCTCTCTCTCTTGGTCGGTCGGTGTGAGGTTGGCCGGCCACCAGCATCAGCGTCGCTTACCGCATCAATCATTGGCGCCAATCCTTGCCCCCCGAGGGCGGGAACCCCGAGGCATCGTTTCGCGAGATAATAAGCCGTGAAACGGTTTCTTTCGTGATGTTTTTTTCTTTCCATCCCACCGCATGTCATTTATGTTCTCATTGTCATTGTGTTTGACATTCTTGGCCCAGCGCCGCCTCCGCTGAAACGGACTCTCGTCGCCATGATGATTGCAGCTCGCGAATGGGGCTGCCATTCCGTATCCGCCGAACAACGACACATTGTGTACGGGCCCCACCTAGCGGTCGGTGCTACTACTGCTGCGTAGTAGTCCGTCGAAGCGGGACCGCATCTAATACCTGCCACACGTATGCTACATTCTAGAGCGCGTCGCGGATACTGTCACGGATTTGTTTCGCTTCACATCGACCGAGAGAGGCCAAAGAACGCGGTCCAAGGTACCACACCATACGCTCTCGGTGAACGGATAGAAGAACAACAGAAGACAAGAACTCACGCATCCGTTCGCGTTACAAATGTAAGGTGTTCACAGTGGAGCGATGCTGAAGTCATTGTCGGCCGGTCAAGGATTACTAGCTCTTATAACACCGAAAGCATTCCAAATGTATATGGTATTCTCGATGACAACTCGATACAACACCGGCGGCTATGTTGGTTTAAGTGCACAATCCTGGCAGACGAAGGAACGTAGCAACCTTCGCGCTACATTAAAACAAAACGTATTTGAGACTTAAACGTAAAGCGGAGCACTTAACGCTAATTGAAAATAGCGCTTCAAAACATTTCTTTGTCCCGTCAAACGGCGGCACTTCGTGATTCTCATAAGAAGTTCGTAAGAAAAATAGTTAAGGCGACTCCTCTCTCTCCGAGGCCTCCCCGTTATCAGGTCCGTTATCATAGAAGCGTGAAGCTCGTGAACCTTTTTCTTCCTGCTCTCCACACACTTCCCGAGTGCCGGAAGCGCTTTTTGCCGGGACATTCCCGTGGGTTTTGCGCTGATACGCCAGCGACAAACACGGAGTATATCGCCAGACCGGCCACTACACGCGAGCGTGAGTATTCCGTTTTGTTTCGACGTGACGAAAATCCACCATCATCTCAAAACATAAACACAACCGACCCCCGGAAGGCCTTTATAATACACCTTTAACTTTATGTGGCCCCCATCATTTTGTGGATTGCACCCGCGGGGCGCTACCGGGTGGCGGTGCGTAATCAACGCGGGAAGACACCAACAAACACGGCTCAGCATGTGTGTTCCCTCCGTTTTTATCGCTTGGAAGGTTAACAAAACAAAACCGTCTTGAAAAGGTCCCCGATCCGCGGAGTGTACGAAGGGATTAGGAGCGAACAAATAAAAACGCTACAACACAGAGCAGAATCTAGCTAACTGGAAACCCGATCGCGATCGCCAGCGAGCCTCCCCGAATGGAGGATGCTCCGGAAGATCGTTCTCCATTTCGCAGTTTGGAATCCGGTGCCAGGCCGGGCCGGTACAAAAAGAAAACAACGAACGGAATGTTTGCCCAGATTGGCCCGGAATGGCACCGACTCGTATCCTCCCCCGCCTAGAACTCCAAACGGTCACGTTTCGTGCGGACCGGAATTGCAATTGGAAGTCGGCCGGTTGTGACGCATCGTTTAGATAAATGGCCGTCCGTGGTGGTCGGATCTTATGAATGGAACCCGAACGAACGGGTGGGAGATCGTTTTACTGTTACTTTCCACCGCGAAGGCCGCCGAAACCACTGAAACAAACAAGCATTTTCGCATAAAATACTTTGCGCAAATATAAATAAATCGCCATCGTTTAACGACGCGTGAGCGCCGGGGCCAGGGATGTTGGCGGCGACACGCGGCTATGTGACCAAAAGCTGAAGCTGTAAAAATGGAACACATCAAAACGCGGTGGATTTTGTTTTAGTTTCGGTTTGGGGTGCTACATCGCAACACTCGTTTCGTGAAGTTGCCTCCAGTTGGTTCCAACTTTATGGGAATCCATACGTCCATTCGCCCAATATGCTGTCACGTTCCACATTTGGACTTTTCGTTCGCGGAGAACATGAGCACTTTAATACGCCAAAAATTAACATATCTTAATCTGCGACGCACCGTGCGATCCTGCACCATCCACTCCATCGATCATTCGGAGGACCATTAAAGTTGACTTATCGAAATGTTATTTTAAATTGAACCCAATATGATGAATAAATCAATGCTCTACCTCTGTGCCACTCTGAACCAATGCTTCGTGGAATGCAAGATCGCAATAAATGAAAATCGGGAGGGTTTGTTGATTCCGAGAATTTTAGTGTTCCCAGAAACTCAACTAGGTTTCAACCCCAAACAGTGCATCTCGACCTTACCGATTGCGTCCGCCAAGGATTTTGGTCTACTTTCACCGTTCGCCTCTGTCTTGCTTTACGATCGTTGCACGAGACAATAATGGGTTTATTGTAAGAAAATGGCCTCCCACCTTCTAACCATCGCGCAAGCTCTCCTGACCCTTCCTTCTGCGCGTTCCGGGGGGGCTGCACACGCGCCACAAATCAGGTTTGATGCACAGCTGCCGTCGGATGTCTTCATCAGTCGCGGGCTGATATTTACCGCAACAACACGTCGTGAGAGGTGGAAAACTCACGTCCACGGCCGCTCGGCGCTCAGAACAGAACGAACGAAACGCAAAAAAATAACATGTGCCATTTTTCTCGAGTCCCACATTGCGCCAGACCGTCACATGTCACGCTGCATTGCGCTGCTGATAAAAATCGCATCCCCGAGGCTCGGGGGCACCACAAAAAAAACCGGCACAGGTCCAGAGAGCGCAAGCGAGAAAAACTTGTTAATTTCCTCACGATTTGCGCCATGCTCCTGTGGCCAAGGTCACCTGCTGCCTGGTGGCGTAAGGCACTTCGCACACGGACGCGACATCCTATTCCGTGCAGAGGCCGGCCACGAAAGTAAAGCAGAGTGCAGACAGAGAAGCAGCTTCCACAGTTTGATGCATTTTGCAGTGGCGCTGTCCACCGAGGCCCTTGGGAATCCACTGGCCGCTCCACTCGGTCGAGATTTAGGTATTATTATTGTGACACCTGAGACTTGCGCTGGCATCGAGCGATCAGTTAGCGACCCCCCAGTACAAATGTGTCATAAACGGCGTCTCGCAAATAATGATAATTAGCACGACGTCACACAACGTCGGGAGAAGAAAATTATCTCCACTTGTGGGATGTCCCTTTGGTGTCCTTTGTTCGGAGCTACATCTTGTGCGGTTGAGAACCGTGGTTTTCTTTACCGTTTCGTGGATTCCAAGAAGTATAACGGCATCAATGGCAACGTCGTTCGCCACCACACATTCGTACAAAAGTTGTAAAATTGTGACGCTAATTTATGCACATAGCGGCTCTGTCATACTACGTCCATTTTACGACCACCGGTCCCCGCTCGGGTCGGTTCCTTGGGTAGGAACCCCGAGCCCCGAGTGTACCATAAATCAGCCAGCCGCTCTAAAGGGTGCCCAAAAGCCGAGAGAACCGTTACGGAGTCCGCTAAGAACTGGCTTGTGTCGCGGTTTTGGAATTTGTGTGGCAGAGAGCAGAGCATAACTTCCAATCAAATCAAATCCACAAACAGGCCGCGTGAGGTCGATGGTCCGCTCTGCGAGCTAAATGGGACGTCGTCCGTGTGCGGATTCGAAGGTAAAATGACCGGAGCCCGTTTCGCGGGCTCTTCGGATACGATCGCAGCAACCACACAGATCTTCCCTCCACACGGAGGTCAATGACGGACGGAGCGGGCCACAGCGAGAGATGTAGGCCTCGATCGCCTTGAGTTCGCGGCCACCACGACACGTAACCGGTAGTAGCGGTAATATTCGGATTCGGAACCAGTTTCTGACTAGGCGCAAGCACCCGACACCGACCGACCGCTGCGCTGCGCTATGCAGATCCTTGAGATCGATCGCCCCATCCGAGGCGTGTGAGTTCATGACCGAAGCGGGCGCTTACGGAAGTCGCTGGTGGCAGTGTGCTAAGCACCCGATCTCCGATCGATCTGCAGAACAATCGGAGACGGATGGCTGTATTTGATTTGGTAGCGTGTCCTTCCCTTCAAGCTGGCCAGAAAGAAACCACTCCGTACGCACCATGTACGGACACACGACGTCCGAAGGGGTTCTGTCGCCGAAGGATCGCGCACTGATCGATCTCCGTGGCCTTCCAGTGCGAGTCTATTCATACATCATTCTCCGTCTTGAGCCACAACTAGGCAGACTGGAATGTCCCCTGGATTGGGGCACAACAGGTTATTGGCAGTGTGTGGGGGTCGCAGACCAGCGTGGGTTCGTGTCCCGGCTACAAGATTGATCTGCAGTCGATGGGACAGCAATGTGCATATATTAACACGCTCCGGGACACGGCCTACATAACTTTCGACCGTCGAGTACGTCGAAGCAAAAGCGAAACTTTCTGCGGTCCGTGGACACGCGACGACTCCTCCCCGGAGGTGCAGCGCGCCCAGAAACCGTGCACTGGAGCATCGCGGTCACAGAGTGCCAGAGAGCCGGGCCGAGGGAAAATGAAGCTGGAAATTGATAAGCCTTACACAGGGGGCAGCGAAAATCAAATTTATTGCCCACCATCAACCGACCGGTCGTGGGTAGGCGCACGCGGCGTGTTAATTTAGAGCGGTGAAGAGAGCGCTGAAAATAGTTATTAAAATCGACCATCAATTGCACGCTCGTAAACTGAAATCGGGCGCCTTTTAATGCTGCACCACCCCCCTCGGACCTTGATAGGCTTATAATAAAGAGAGCGCGCCGCGCAACTCACTTTTCCTTTATTTACCAACCCGATTGAAGGTGGTATAAATTATGCTCCGGCGATGGCCCCCCCATATATATAGCAGGGTGGTGTGAAATTTGATGTCGGTCGTCCCAATTGGTGGAACACAAACACACTCTTAAGCTGCAGGTTTTATAGCAATGAAAGCCTACCATTCCGGACCGGTGAAATGGTGCCCTTCGGAGTGTCATCTTCTAACCAAAGGTCTCGCACCTACTCCGGCCAGACACGCCGGAGATTTGAGCGGCCAGCGGCTATGGATAAGCGAATCGAACACCGCGGGAGAAAGGTCAGCATTATGCCAATGTTTATCAGAGCTAGGCGTAGGATTTACGAGTCACAGCCCGACTCGCTCGTGCATCATCTCGCCTATGGACGGTGGCCAGGTGCACGACACGAGCGTTGGCAACAGCCACACGAGTCCTATAGCTGTATGCTTTCCTACGCCTTTTCTGCTTCTTGTCCGGACCTGCGTCCAATGGCGTCAATGTAAGGGGATATGATCAGATTAACACCACCCTTTGACAATTATTACGGAAAATCTCTGGCCGATCGATAACCGGGGAAACCGCCACAGTCTTACAGGAACGTGACAAACCAAAGACCGATGGCGATAGTCGATGGCTGAAACAATAGTGCCCCCGGAGTGCTCTCCTCCAACCATCGAGGCCATCGATTGTGACACGGCCAGCGTAGGAGTGTTACATCGGGGAAGTTTATATTTATCACTGGCCACCGCCACCAACATGCTAATCAGCAGTTTAGCCGATACGAGCCGAGCATTGTCCGGTGTGAGTGGGTTCGAGGTCGAATGGCGTCAGCTGAGTGGTTGACAGGATAATGGAAGGCACATCATTGTCCGTTGCTCGATACCTCGTCAGTTAATCTACGGGACTTACCCAGAGGCGGACAGATCCTGCTGCCCGAGAGATCTTTTCCTATCCCCAACAAAACAGGATCCAATTTTCGCGATAAGGTCCTCTTTTCGAGTAGCATAAGCTCACCGACGCGTCCGGTCTGTGGACGGTATCGACGTCGGAGCAAAACACAGTCCAATATCAAATAGCATCAAATGGTTTCCCCTCCGGGTCCTTCCGCGTATCGTTTCGGGCCGCTCATTTGCTGCCAGACACATTAAAGGGCCTCCCCGTCGTAGACACTTTTTACGACTGTCCGCCCTCCACCGATCGGCCTAACGCCCCACTGCTTAAGCATATCGATTTTTGGCTCCCGATCCGACCGAAAATCGTTGGCCGCCATTGGATGAGCACATTTCGGAATATCCGAAAAATAGTCTACAACACATTCGGCGGCCCATAAGACGAACCACGCGCGGGGCACTACAAGGGCCTCCTTTAGGTGTCGGCCCCAGGCCGGTGTGTTATTTGGGCCCGTCTGTTGTTTGTTGGCCACCGTCCAAATCGGTAATCGACGCCGAATGATGCGGCGGCCAGCGATGCGCGCTTGTCGTAAAAAGGGAGCGCCACCGATTGCCGAGCATCTTCAAGGGGGATGCAGCATAAAATGGGGACAACTAAATTGCTTTGCACCAGGGGTGCGATTTTTGGGGAAGGCGACGACACCCGAACGAGGGCCTCGGTATCATAAAAAGAGCGATCCACATTCCAGAAGGCCGCGCCGCGTCGTCAGCCAGCAGTAGCGAGAGCCTAATTGGCCAGGCACAGACGATGCCGAATTCGACGTCGGCGAGTTGACACTGAGTGACTGAGGATGGAGGATGGAATCAGAAAGCTATCGCCGGAGACAGGCTGGAGCCAGACGCCGGCGGACACTAAAAAACACACGTCGTCTCCGGGGTTTGCGTGGCAGAAAGGAAAAGTTTACCGCAGACCTATCTCAGTGCGAAAGGAGTTGGAAAAGGGTACTTTTCTGTGGCCGGCAGCGGACTTCGTGGTGTTTTAATGTTTGAAGTACACGGTGTGTTCGATAAGCCATAATTATTAGATAGTAATCTAATTTGAAAGGTAAGATTTTCCTATTTCAAACGAATGAAATTTAGTGAAAATCGCATTTATATGTCAGCAAGTTTAGTACTCGTATTCCCAAAAGATCCTTTCATGACCCATAATTTGGGCTTAGAAAACAGATCAGGCGAATGCGGAGGGTTGTTTTCGTTTTTAGCGGTTACACGAGCGTCCTTTTGCTCGTCCATTGTTTTTTGCGGATGACTACAAACTTTTCTTTTCCCCAAATCGTTACGTAAAATTTCCTAAATAGTGTCTTTACTTGTACTACACTCTTCAGCCAACATCGTTACAGATTCCATCTACATCACGAGCTTCTACCATCAATTCTGAAAGAAATTCGGACACCGTACCTTTCATCGTCTTCCATACGTTTGAAAGAGGAAGAACGTATCGTTCCCAAAGCCGATGTGAACGAGCGATTAGGAAGTAAGACACGCAACTTCAGGCCTGTGATGTAACGGGTCAATCGAGAAGAAGTTCGGCGATCCACCGTCCGCCGTGACCTGCTCACATTTCCCGCGGAGTTGCTTCTTTTTGCGTACATCCTGACGCCGATGCCTCAAGCAGAGTGCAGCTGGACCCGGCGCGAAGGTTACCGTGCAAAGTGAACGAGGAACATGAAACAAACATCCCATCGCCATCGAACCGTGCCTGTCGAAGCGGAAAGCAATTCCCTGCCCTTGACTTGCCGTTGGCCACACACGCGCGCACCCCACACACGAGACGACCCTGTGGGGGGACCCCGCCCCACCCCATCCTGCGACGCGCCAAAAGCCGCGGATTCGCGGAGGTTTTGGGCTATTTTTAAAGCGACAAACGGAAAAGGCGCCCCTCTCTCTGGTGGTGCATATACGTGCTAGTGGCGCGCGGCACTGTGTGTGCTAAATATGGTCCGTACCAGGACGTTCCCAGACTCTAGCCGTCGAGTGACAATGTTCGCCAAAGTCAACCGCACACCGCGTGACGGGCGAGATAGGAGTTTGACAGCGCGCGTCAAGTCGCCGGTCGCGTAGCAGATCCCATTTTCCAATCCCGTTCAGAATCGCCGCACCCGGACAACGGATCGAGGGAGGTAATTCCATGACCGGTCCCCCTTAAAAAACTTCAGATATCTTAATCCAATCCATTGTGCATCGGAGGCGAAGCGTCGTCGCTAATTCTTCCGCCACAAAACACGGCCCCAAAGGCCGGAGCATAACGTCGTCGGAGCACCCACACGTGCGTTGCAAGGCATCTCGACGGCGGCGCTGGTCCCGCAGACAACCACGTCACGGGGGATGGTTTCGCACTATTTTTAGAAAGGTCTGGTTAGCGCACGACATGCTGCCACGCAGACCCTCTGCAGCAGACTCTGGGCGCGTCTCAAGAAAGCGAACCCGAGGGCCTGAGCCGCGGGCGGGTGGTTTCATGCAAAATTTACGCCCCACCCGGCGATTAGGTGGATTGGGGGGTGTGCGCCATCAGCGACACCCCATCATTCGCACCTTTCCGGAAAGCCTGTTGTCGCCACCGGCGGGCGCGCGGCGGAACCGTTGCGAATTTTGATGTCTCCTGTCACACTACTTTGGGAGTTGGGTGGTTGAAATAGTCCAAATTTTACGGCCATCCTCATTATTGGGCAATTAAGACACGCTTCTGCCCGCTTCACCGCGCCACGCAGGCTGCCGAGTTCGGGACCCGGGATATTTATGACCGGCCGAACCCTGCGACACTGCGAGTTCCCGAGTTCTCGCTGTGGTGCTACAAAGTAAGGTGCTAGAGTAGGGCGGCTCAGGCGGCCGATGACGGAAACCGTACATCGACCTCAACATCGCCTTCCGTGGCACACAGGCCTCAGAGCAGAGAGACACTCTAAAGATGACGGGCCTGGCGGTTCCGCCAGACGGTGCTCCTTTCTCAAGTGCGCGGCATGCAGATTCAAACGTCTCGCCGGAATCCCACATGAGGTGGATTTGCTTGGCGCCCGGCGTCAATAATAGACACACCCTCCAGCTATGGGCTATTGGTGCTATTGGTGCCACCCTGCGCATTCTTACGCCTACGGGCCTCTGCTTTGAAGCCGATTTGAAGACCGAAGACCGACAACCATGTGCGAACAGACCAGGGATCAGGCCAGGAAACAGGAAAAACCAGACCAAGCGAAAATGGCCGTCGATTATGGCGAATCCTGACTAGGCGCACGGCGAGGCGATCGTTTCGCTTAATGAGCTCGGGAGAGATGGAACTGGACTTCGGGAAGCGGCCCCATTACGCCAATCGTACCCCAACCCCGCTCGCCCTCCCTCATGTGCGCCCTCTAAATGTCGACGAGACGAGCGCAATAAAGATTTTATTTACGACCATCCGGTAAAAGTCCTGCCCATCGCGGGCGCCCGCGACACGATAGTTTTCCGGTTGCCATGGCGCCTGCAAAGTTGACATTATTGTGTAACGAGAAAATCAAATAATGTTCCAATCATAACAGGCGCAGAGTCTGTCTACTGTCGGGCCAGGGATTCGTTGCTTTGGTAGGTTTAAGGACTTACGAATGGAACAAAGTAGCACATCGAAATTGAATACATCCAAGCAAACAGCGTCGGGACGGCGGTGGCGGCTGTCGTTTCGCTTCGTGCCGTTTTTGCTCTCCGCAAGTGGAAACACATATCTTCTCCATAAACAACGTTCTCAGTGTGGATCAAGAATCGGCCCCGGCTGAAAGACCATTTACGTACGAGTGCGCTGCGAGTCGTGCTGATGCTGAGGACTGGCAAAAGACTTTACGGCTTGACACCTTCGATCTCCTCGGGGATGTGGTGCTGCTTGCTGTGTGCCTTGGAAGCGACTTGAAAACGTCGAGCGATGAAGGATTTGCAGGGTGCGAACAAAAATTGAACCCAAGGCTCCGGGAGATCGAAGTCCCACGCTCTTCTGAACCGACTGGAGTGCTTTACTTTCTAGCGTACTGTTTGCCATCTTCTCGTTGCAGATAACATCGCTCTCGCGGCATCGGACATTCATTGGCAATGGCCGATGCAAGGAAAAAATGATTCCGTCTCTGATATCTGTTTGCACCAATTGCGGAGGAACTGGACACACAGCGCACAGCACCGCACACGACAACCCAAGGTGGACCACCCCATCTCCTTTCACGAGTTTAATCATCCGACGTACTCCGGTTTCCAGAAATGGCCACCTCGGGGCGATGCATACACAGCCCGGAAGCAGTTCTTTCACCTCGTCGTCGTTCGTGAGCTCATCGCTCGCAGTCCCTCGTCTGTCCCGGCTCCACCGACGACCGTGGAGGATGTGACAATTAATGCTTTAATTTATGGTTTAATTGGCACTGCGTTCGCTGTGTCGGGTCCACCATCACGTTACAACCCGCGACAGCAGTCGCGCAGATCGCGGAAATATTTCGGACATGAGTCATACGCGGAGTCGTACCCGGTCCTCCAAACATCTGGGGTGGTATGCAAAATATGAAGGCCCAAAAAAAACGCCCCGAGGGACATGAAAATCATATGGAGCTCGGGAACTGGGAGTATTGCAATGGTTCTCCGAATCTTGCGCTAAACTGGGCGTGACTGCACGGCGGAAGCGGAAATACGTCGAATAGTTCCGAGTTAATAAATCACAGAAGAGCGACCGACCTGCTGCAATCCGCCCATGACGGGAGATGACCATGGCGGTGGACATGATGTGGGCGAGCTGAACAAAGGTACACATCGGAGGGACAGTCGGAGAGATCAAGTGGATAAATAGAATGATTGACTGTTGGCCGGAGTCAAATAAAATGGCCGCGGGTGTGGTTCCTGCTCCATGGAGAATTGTTGAAAAATGGCTCACATAGTCAAACGGAATGGCGGCCCTAGAAATTCAATTCCCGTGCGATATTCTAATCCAAATGTAATCTTCTACTTGCTCCCCAGCTCAAGGTCTACCGGTGTTTGCTTGTGCTAGTGTAATGGATGACTGGCCAGTTTCGCACCACCACCCGACACCAATCCCAGATTAGTGTATCTGCCATTTTCGCACTCCGACAGGAGCTCTATGCGGAGATTCTGACCAGATTGGTACGAAGTTCACCTCCGTGAGTGAGCGACCAATGCGACCGTGGAGGCCCCTCTGGCTCCGTGTTAGTTCTTTCTCCACTTCCACAAGTGCCCGAGACGCCATCGCCGGGCGACGACGACGCTGTTATCGGTAAAGGTCAAATTAATTTCGCGAAAATCGTCGTCCACTCGACTGGGATGATCATCATTGGACCCGCGCGCGCCGCACACAGCTACTACTAGTTAGTGTCCTACATCGAATCCCTCGAGAGCAGTCCGTTGCAAACATAACAGATTAGAGCACAACTTTATCCCACGGGTCGACGGACGACCGGACGAAAAACTTCTCCCAACTCCAGGGGGCGGTCACACCCGGATGGTTAAATAATGAAATTTTCACGTATAAATTGCCACACAAAACGACGACCCTGCGTGAGGATCACACGCCCACACCGGGAACGGAACATTGCCACTTACCTCCTCTTTGCGTTTCAGCCATCTTCCGCAGGGACTTTCCTCTAGAATTTCACTTTCATCCTCCGAATCCTCACCGCTCTCTCTAGGGGACCTGTTGTGCTCGGTTTCGTTGTTACTGGAACGACTACCCGGCATGGCAGAACAGACGCAACTTGGGGAAAAATATTCGGTCGACCTCCGGGTGTCGAGGATATTTTAATTAGTACCTGCGGCGAGAGAGAGAGAGAAACATTTAACCAATTAGAAGAGGTCTGGCCCTGTTTGATCGAAGCTCGGCGTAGCTTGGACGAATGATCTAGATCCGAAACTTTAAATTTATGGGCCCCCGGAGGGGCAACGGCAGCTAGTTCTCGCGGGGGGGATGCGAGGTCAAAATAATAATAGCTTGGCGGACGTGAACTTGAACTTTATCAATTTCGGACCACCGACCATATTCTAGTCACCGTGGTTCCGTCGTGTCATTCCGACGACGCTGGTTGTTATTCCGGTTGCCCCGGTAATGTAGTAATGGCCGGGCGCGGTCTGTTGGGCTGAGCCACATACACGCCACACTGGAACTGTTTCCAGGTTTGTAGAGCACACACCTGGGGCCTGGCTTATCGATCTGCGTACCGACAGGACCCCGGGGGGTGAAGTACAAGGAACTGACCCTCTTACTTTGTGGTCCTCATCTAATACGTGTTGTGTGCGTGGAATTGTTTATTGACCCAAATCCGCGGTGTTTATGGTGGATACCTAGCGCCATGTCAATCGTGTCCACGAGACCCGTCCCTGAGTGCGGGCTCCTGAGTCATGAAGATCTCGAGCACGTGTGCCGGGGCCGATTATCGGTTTACAACATTCCAATCCAACACAGCGTCGTAAGGGGTTGTAAGTCTCCGTTCAGTACGCAACTTGACCACGGGGCGACGACAGTCCGTTCCTCCCATCAGTTCGTTTGGACTTTAATCGTTTTACGATGAAAGCCGAGAACAGAAAAATGAGGCATCTATGTCGCGGCGGCCTGCGGTTTCACGTTTCAAAGCAAACGCAACGCAAGTAGCGCATGTCAGAAGACGGGGCCCGCCCCACCGTTCACATTAAACGTGATTTATTAGAGGTCATAGAAATATCAAATGAGTTGCTGGGGCCATCTCCCAAGCCAGAGCCAGAGTGCAGCATCATCATCGCCGAGAGGTTAACTGTCGGTCGGTCGGTCATTGGAAGACGATCTTTCCGCGGGGCACCCGGAACAGATACTATCGCCAGACAGACCGACTCTCGATTGACAAGTCTGGGCCCGAGGGCCCGGTGTCTGGCCCGTGTCGGATCGGTTAATGGACTCCGCGTTGCGTCTTGGTCGCAGAAAGTACATTCCAACCCGGGACACAACACGGGCACTGGTGGGGGATCTTGTTCTGACTCTTACACTAAATTTACTTTCGTCCGAATCCATCCCCAAGGGCTGTTGCTCATCAGACGTGGATTTCCAAGATGTAAGCAGTAGATACTTGGGTCGAATGAGTCACCAGCAGCTAGCTAGCTAGGTTGGGTAAACTTTTTTCTGTGACACGGACGCTGAGTCACAGAGGCACGGTTCGATCTGCCCGAGGTTGTGAATGGTGGCCGAAGCAAGTTAACGCGCGTTACAACGCCATTCACGGCGGCACGCCCTTGCGGACGAACACGTTCTCAACTACGCCGCTTCATGAACGATGGAGACGATTTGTTTTATTCATAAATTCTTGGTTTACTTTTTCAATGTATCATTTCAGCATCAGAATCAACAAACACACCAGTTCTCCAAACTCGTCGCCACTCGTCCATGACCAAAGTCCAGTCAGCCCGGCTGTCAAACGGTGGCTCTACCCAATTAGAGAACTGGTTCCGGGGATGCGTCATTCAGCGGGGCACCGATTCGATCGGTTAACCTACCGATCTTGACCCGGGGCCGGGCTGCTGCAGATGAGCAGCATACATATGGCTACGAGCAATCCCGCTCTCTCTCTCTCTGTATGATAAACCATTTTTACGACCACAACATAGGAGCGCAGCACGCTGGCCTCTCTCTGGCGGTCAGAGTTTGACGTGCGTCACGCCAGCGTGGCCGGAAGCAATAAAAATCTAAATGTACAACACCCCCCCCACGGGTGAAACCCTTTAAACCTCTAAAGACACACACGGAGGACTACTACCCGGCCGGACGGGTGGTCATAAATTTGGAAAGTCTCTCCTCTCTATCATGCTCTGACCACAGCACGTTTGCACTCTTAGCTTTTCCACCATCGCTTCCCGGAAATCGAAAGTAGCGGAACTGCATGGTGAGTTTTTCAGCGCAGAAAACCCACCAAAAAAATGGGACCGTGAAAAAGTGCATTCGGGAAAGGGCACCCGCCCGGACTTTCCAAAGCGAAAGTGTCAGAAAATAATTTCGGGGTCCAGCTGCTGGAAAAGTTGGGACCCATTTTGCAATACCGGGCCGCCGCCGAATTGGACGATTTCGCAACTCGCGCGGTTCGATTAGATCCGCGATTCGTTGGATAATCTCGCCAGTGTCCAGCCGGTAGATAAATCTTTGGTTTATCGTTTAACATCCAATTAGCAGCGCCGGAAGGGGGGGAAAAAAACCCACAGACGAAACATAATGGTGTGCCTCAGACACAAAACGCGAAGGAGAAAGCCGCCGATCTTCGGCCACGGGGAAAAGTGCAATCTGCGGATCTGCGGCTTTCTATAGCACCACACGCAACGATGGCGGGCGCGCGTGTGCTAAGCCATCCGTTATGGATGTATTTTTGGCACGCTAAACGGTTTCTTCGCCAAACCCCCATCACAGGAAAAGGGCACAACACGCAGGGACTATTTCTGGGGCCGCGGCTAATTGATAAAATATGACAGCTTAATTGTGATTAAGCAGTCGGTCAACATAACCACCACAGACCCACACGGCCAGGAACGCCCTCGACCCCGGCGGCGGCTTAGCGGCCATCTCATCAATATTTCCGGACAGCGAGCGAACGTCAGCAGCGCGGCCGGCCGATGATATCCGGCCGTGGTCCGGGGGCGTGATTTGAGTTGTTGCGCAGCATATGGCCGGGGGCGAGAGGATTTACTTTTTTCTCCCCTTATTTATGCCACACTTGTTACTCGCACTCCGCCCCGCTCCCGCTCCGGTTGAACCCGGCCCGGTTGAAGGCCATCAAATATTTCGATCAGACTCGCGTTATGATGCGCTCTGGTGAGGATGATTAAATGGAGCCAAAACACATGTCAGGGCGAGAGGGCCTCACTAAGCCGTGGCGGGTGCTAAGCAGCTCTAAGCTGCCGTGACCCAACAACACGATGTTCGGACGCGCTCATGATGTACTTGCTGTTGGCCATCGGTCAATCAAGACCGGTGTGCGCTTTGTGCGTGAATTAATAAACCGGAATTAATGGGGTGTCGCGCGGTATAACGCCACATTAATTCCCATCGCGAGACCGACCAAAACAGAGGTCGGCATATGTTTTGCACCGCGACCCAATCATCCTAATTAGAGGAGCCCATCAGGACACTTTTACGGGTGGATCTCTCGGTGATCCCAACCTGCACCGGCTTCGTGAAAGTGCCACGTGGCGGCCCCTGAGGGCGGCTCAGTTTGAGTGTGTTGCGTGAATGGTAGAGAAATTTTCACGATCGATGCAGAGAAATGCATCACTCTTTCTCCGGCGGTTTTTGGACATCAACGAGAGAGAGAGAGAGAGAGAAACGGATTGCAATTTTCGTGCGCAACCCCACGAGGCAATGCGGCCGGTGGTGGAAAGATTAGTGTTTGGGAAAGTTGGAAAAGGTTGATTGCATTTCACACATGGATGGCCGGCCGGTCTGCTGTGCGGTTTTAGCCAAAGGGCCGCCATCGCAAGTAAATAGTACAGCGGTTCCAGTGTGCAGCCCTAACTCTGGGCAATAGCAACATACGGCAGCTGCAAGAAATCATCCTTTTATTTACAAACGCTGAAAGTGTTTGAAATAGAATGGCAATCGATTGGCAGCAAAGTGCATCGGGCGAGGGACATCTTGCGCTGTTGACGCAGACTTACGCGTTCAGCTGACAGCAAGCTTAAAGGTTGTCCCCCATCGAAGCTGGCTCTGGACGCTTCTATGCGTCCTACACAAACGACCAACGAGCAAGGAGTCAACAGTTTCTCTGGTTCCACGCAGAAAGGCATAAGTGGAGGTCATACCATTTTAATTGCACCTTACCCGACGGTGGAACTGTGGTTCCCCTTTTACGACCTTGGCCTTTGCCGAACGGGCCACAAAAAGCCAGCATTATGCGGCAGTGAATGTTTGCGCGAGTGTCACTCGAAAGTTTGCTCTCCCGTACTTTGATATGGCTTGAAGTTTCGCTTCCAAAGCACGGGGCGACAGTATGCGTGACACAAAGTAGGCCTTCTCGTCGTTTACCTTCGTCGCGCTGTGCAAATATATGAAGGCTCACTTCCGTTCGCCAATCTAATGTTGGCGAGTCTTCTGCAAACCGCGGGCGCACCCAAGTGCTGCATAAATACGCAATTCAGACGCATTAGCGACCCGAAGGACGACAACAATGTTTGGAGGACCCTTTTATTATTTGTGTTTGCAGCAGCAAGGGGCGGTGTCAAGTGCAGTGTGATCGAAAGAATTGAAAGGGAATAAAAAAGAAGATCCAAAAATCATCGGCCATTGGCAATGCATTAAAATTATTTGATTTTAGGATGTATGAAATGTAACTATGAATCTAAACAGTTGAGCAATAGAAGTGCGTCACCAGATTGCTGAACACAGGGTGCGAACCATATCGCCGTGGCCTACTCTGCATTTATCTTCTCCTTCCGCTGATTGCACACGACCACATCTCTTCCGGCAGAAGAAGCAATGAATTATCAGCACTGTTCAGGGGCGGCAGATACGAACAGACCCGCTGCGTTGTTGTTGAGACCAACAACTTGCGTCAATCACCATGCAAACACATGCAGATCCGTGCGTCCGCAGAACCCGGTGTCATCGAGTAGCATCGAAATGCACATGGCCGGGATGCCACGGCCGAGGAGTGTGCTGCGGTCCGAAATTGAGTAATCGATTCCAATCAAAAGATTACGCCGAAAGGAATTTATAGCGCGCGCAACCCTTATCAGCCCAATTCGCGGGAATAGGATCGAAAATCGTAAACCTGTTATCATGAGATTTGAAGAATTGATGACGTACAAAATCAAGAAACATTACGTAAAGGCAATAAAACGCGACCGTTGGTGCTGATTTGTGGTGACCACATACAGGGGGAGCTGCCGTTCTACAAACTCCTATGGGAATCCAAAATGAAACGGAGAAAACTCTCTTCTCTCAACTAGCCAAACGGTGGACACACCAGCAGTAGAGCTTTTCAGATAAATAATAACCCCGTGTCCCGTTTTCCGGTTAAAGAATGTGGCCAAGTGAATACCGGAGACAGTGCCACCGCAAACTAAAAGCGTCTCAAAATTGCAGCACAACATGGAACCGTTCTAGTAAAGGGCTCCGGGGGAAAGAACGAACCGAAAAGAGAGAACAAAAAAGCCAAGGAAACACCGGAACTCATCGTCCTTGCAAAGTCTAGACGCACAAAGTTCATAAATCAACGCAGCAAACACATTACCGGCTTTTACATGCGACGGGTTGGCGCGTCGCGCAGCTTAATTCCCTTTCTAGCGTGTGGCACACACCGGCCGCACACCACTATCTACTAGCTGGCCACCGAAGAAGACGGCGAAAGCCTCAAGGACCTGAGGGGGCTCGCAAAAATTCAACCCAACCATCGCGTGGGTTACTTTTATCCGTGCAATCGCGTTACGCGCTTCACTTTCTTCTTCTTGGGAATTTTCCACCCCTGGTGGGTGGTGGGTGTGTCGGGCGGCCAGGCTCAACCGGCACCGTGTGTTTGTGTAGCCCCAACAACACACCACCGTACGGGTCCGTCGTCCGACGTTAATGTAATACAAACATTGTGGACGAAAAACAGCCGCATGGTTAGAAGTACCGGTGGGCCAACGATGGTGGCCACCTTTATTATAATGGCGCCGGTGGCACCATCACCACCAAGGCACGTTAAGCGGATGTATTCCGATAATATTACGTAATGCCCGGGGTTCTACGGGCCGTCGTCTGACCATCAATCGTCCAGGCGCGCCAATGAAATGGGAAGGTCCTGCTGGAACCGACTCTGTATCCCTAAGCCCCACATCCCATTTATTTGGGGCACCGAGCATGACACGTGGTTAAACGACAGTTTTACAGGCATTCTAATTCGAGCTCGGCGGAATGGGCCACTAGAACACGTTCACTAAAAGAAGCGACCTCATTCTCGTAACGCTCACAATAAGGCAACTGAGGAGAAGAATTTGCGAAAAGACCCCATCATCATCATCTGGCACTCACGAAAGGGCATGGGGGGGCCAAAAATGCCCAAGTCTGTTCCGTGGACAAAAGATCAACCAGCTGACTGCGGCGGGTGCGTGTGGGTGGCGCGGCAATCCCATTAATCACTTACCAACCAACCGAGCGAAAAAAAGAAACGAGAGCTCCAGGACGAGCACGGTCCGGGTCCTTTGCAAACCGTCGGCCAAGGTCACCGGCGGCAGTCTGCTGCCCGACTGCGCGCTGCTGGTGGTGATGGTGGCGGGCTGATAAATTCATTTAAAAGCACATCCTTGCTGAAGGTGTAAGCTCCGTCTCTCTCTCTCTGCCTCTCGGGGCCAACCAGCTGTTACCGCACCCGATGACGTAGCGACTGCGACCGACCACGCCTGGGTCCTTCGATCCCCGCCAGAGCTTTCGCTGCCAAACAGCTGCTGTCACGTGCTTTTGCGTGTGAAACGCTCTCTACGCAACCCACACTTACCACCCTGGCCGTACATGATGACGTGTGTGAAATTTGTATAATTTCACCAACCAGGAGCAAGGTGTGTCACCAGCCGCCGGCCAGACGACCGGCGGCAGCGTTTCAATTATTCGCCAGCGAACTACTATGCGCGATGACGCATAGGCGCGCGGAGAAGCCTAATTTTATTTGTTTCCACGCCACATTTGTGCCGCGGCGGGAGGGTCAGTGCGGGTACGGGTCGGCGCCAAACAAACCCCACGATCAATTAGACCTCGGAGGGTTGGTAACCCAAATCAGGTGCAACCGATGGATGATTCACCCGGATGACGAAGATGGCGCGGCGGGTAGGCGGAACAGTGCGGCGTCGTTGCATATTTTAAACCGGATGATTCAAAGGTATGCAAATCAAATCTGCCCTCGTTGTGTTAGCGTCCTTGTGGCTCGCTTCGGAACGAGAGCCAAGAAGTGACTCTGGTGCAGTGTGAATAATGCGGTCTTTATGTTGAGTTCAAGAAATGGGAAGATTGCAGAATGGCAACAGTACAGCGATGCTCTGAAGATCGTGGAATCAGAGAAACGGCAACTGAGGATTGGGCAGCTTTCGATTGAGAATTCGTAACCCCAACAAAGCACGGGGTGAATGCACGTGCTCGAGTGCGTTTATAGGTACGAGTTGAGTTCTACAATTCAACTTAAAGGATCTGAAGGAAAGGATAACTAATTTCGTATTTTTATCGGATAGAAATAAGTGTTTTTTTCATGTTTCGCCTTTCGCCTACTTTGAATTTATGAAAGGTTCCCCTTCGTAAGCTGAATCATGACAGCTGCGACTGGCAGCTTAGAACAAGGCTTAGAAAGTCAATCTAGTAGCCCGTTGTTTTGAAGCCAAACCGGTGACAAGGGACTTCTTCAATGAAACGCATGTTGATCGTGAAAGTAACATCTAAACACTCGCGCCATTTGGCCATTTTCAACTAGCAGCCATCATATTAACTTAATGCGATCCCTGCCGGTCCCAACCAGAAAGAAGGGGTTTGCGAAAAAAGGCAGAGCAGAACGTATCATAAATAATTAAAAGCAAAATGAGAAAAGTTTCTCCCCACGCCAGGAGTAGCAGTGTGCATGCCGAAACGTAATTTGAGAGCGACATGGCTCCGTTAATCAGGGGGTCAGGTCCCAGCCAGCCGGCGGACCCGCGCTATGCCTAAACTTGCTAAACATTCCGCGTATCTTTTTCTCGTTGTTTTTCAAACCATTTCTCAATCTGTCTCTCCCTAGTCGCCCCAGTAATCCGATACGTTTATTTACTGTACACCACACGACGACGAGCACGACAAAGTTCCGTGAAAACAACGGCTCGGTCGTGTACTGGGGGGAGGAATAAAACGAAGTCCAGCCAGCCCACGATGAAGTGGAGCTTGCCTAGAAGATAACACAGTTATGGATTAAGTTTATGCATACAAATTACTCCCTTTTGGTGCCCCCCTCCGGTTTTGGCCAAGCGCGCGCCCCGACCGACCATCAAACGGTGGCGAGTTCTTCTTCATCAGCGAAATCCTCACGTCTAAGGCGAACAAACAAACGGAACGGAACACGCCAGCAGCAATCAGTAAACGTGAAACAATACGTCGATGACACGCTGTGGGCACGTGTATCGATTTCGTAAAAAACCCCGGCTAATACCGAATTCCACCCCGAAACATGCCGCCATGGCCGTCCGGAGAGCTTCGTGCAGTAATTATCAACCACTCGTGTCCATCGTCGTCCTCTTCGTGTGTCGCTGCAGTCGTGAGGCGGAAATCAATCACCGGACATCAGCCAGCGCGTCATGTGCGCTCAAAACAAACGTCCTCCCACCACCGACGGAAATCGATCCGTTCGGAAAGGCAATCTGTCACACGCCCGCGGTGACCTGCCGGTCCACTGCAGCACCGCCAAACGATTAGCATACGGCGGTACGTGCATCCTTTCAACTGTGCCCGCGGACGGGGAACCAGTAACTTGTGCTAGGTTCTGTTTTTATTGTCAATTTTAGCTTCATATTTCGCACATTACATTACTCGCAGATCTCGGCCGGTTGCACCAGTGCGGTCGGTTGTCGGATCCGGAAGCGCAATGGGTTCCGTTCTAACGGATATCGCAAACAACGCGTCCGCGCTCATCGCTCAGTAAACACGTACGACGCGGCCCTGTCGGTCGCTTGGCATTGGGACTTGCGGTATGCAGTTCGCTGACCACCATCATCACCACCCGGAGGGGTTCATCAACATACCATCCATCCATCCGTAGGCACTTCCTTCACATGCCATGGTTTGTATGCGGCATTCCTCGCCGGGGCCCAACCTTGACGTGAGGGTGACCTACACCGAGTGCAAAATGGAGCCGGAGGATCGATGCGGATCGATTGTTTACATCTTCTCACGGCCCCACAACTAGCCGGGTTGACTGGTAAATGTTTGATCGGATTTAGACGATCATCAAATCATCGCACCAACACCAGACGGTGGTGATTAGACCGAGTCCGGCCCAGACGGAATGCACCGCAAACTGGAAGGGACTTAGCAACTGCTGCTGGAGGTCGGAACAGGGACCGAGCTGGGGGGGTAAGATATCTCGCTGCGCCATTAGGCATGTTACGATGATTGATAGAGACGTCGTACGATTTTATCACCCAGAAAAGGGCGGTGTTCCACGACACATCCAAACGGCACCGCGCATATGGAAGTGCTTTCCTTCGTTTACGCGAGTCCGTTCACCCCGGCAGAGGAACCAGCAGCACCGAGCAGGGGGTGAAGGTGCACAGCCAGCGTCCAGAGATCGATGAACTGTTAGCTGACTTTTTGCCGCGCTCAAGAAATTTTCAAACGAACCCGATCGGCACGTGTAAACCTATTCCGACCGACCAACCGATCGTAGAGATCGTTTCTGTGCATTCAAATTCTCTCTTCATCCGTCGGTGCGCCGCAGGAGGGCAGGGTGGCAGAACAGAACGGCCACCACCACCAGCATCCAGCGCTTTCGGGCGAGTTTTTGCTCAATCATCTAATTTCGCGAAAAATCCGCTCCTCTTCGCCATAAAATCCGTCTACACCGTGTGTGCCGACGCAAATGGACGCGCGATTCGAGTGTGCCCCTCGCACAGACCACCACCACCTCTCGGCCCCCTCTGACAGAGTACCCCGAGGCAAGGAGTTCCAGGGGTGGGTTGTCCGCCCTTCCTGCTCCGTTCGATGACGTCTTTGAAGGAACACTGCACAGTAAACTGCCAAAAAGAGCAGGGAGATGTTTAGAATTTTGTGTTCACGATAGCAGTGCACTTATGAAAAGGCCCAAACTTTTACCAAAAGAAAAAAAGGTAACTCAAAAATCTTTAGCGCATCGCTTCCACAGGCAGGCGGCACGGAACATTTGCCACATGCTGTTGCGATTTTTATTCTCTTTCGCACAGCATGCCATGTTTTCACAACCTTGGACCAATTTGCCGAGCGAACGAGCGCACCACCATCATCGCATCGCAGCACACGTTTGCAAATTATTTTTGCAAGTTTGAGAAATTCTCCATCTTCGGCCGCGGCGCAAACAGAAACACTGGGCCGCCAGTTGCCCCGCCGTGTGTACCTTCCCGGAACTTGGTGCGATATTTCGTCGTTTCGCAGAGGCCCCGAGAAAAAAAGACGTCTCTCTATTCAAACAATCGCCACGAAACAGTGCTGAGACCGGCAGTATTTCGGCCCATCCCTGTTTTGGAACCTACATCCCCCCGCCGTCGTTCTGTGTTGTTCTACGGAGCCAAGACTCACACAGCAACCCGGCACGGAACAATAAGACGCGCGTGAGGCAAGAAATTGACACAACCAATTCACGGCCGTTGCGGGCCGCGCGGAGAGCATTTCATTGCTTTCGCGAACCGCGGTTCGATCGAGCTATCGGCTTAACCGGCCCGGTCCCAGAATTTCATTCTGAAAATGATTTGGACTTTCTCAGAAACCGCTCCCCCTGTCCGTGGTGCGGCGCGTCCGTGTTCGGATTGTATCGATCGTTAACATTTTATGTCCCGCCGTCTGGTGTTGGGTAACTTGCGCGGGTCAATCAATGTATAAATTTATGAGAGCTCAGCTCATTCGGGGGCATTTCAATTATTATTGCAGATTTATTCCGCGAAGCAGAAAGGGTCCGATGAATGAAGCACCGATAGCGCAACTTCCTGTGGCCTGCGGCAGATCGATAACCGGCTGATTCACGCACTCTTATCATAGTCCCTTTCCGATGAGTAATGAGAGAAGAGGATTTTCTTGGATTGCCCGCGGGCGCCACAAAGGGGCGACCAAAGTGTACTGATAGCGAGGGACTTTGCGAACAGCGGGTTTTATCGAAATTCCTGGAACCGAAGGGCCAAAATGGGAACACGCCAAATGGGCGGTGGCGGTTCCACTTGATCCTGATGGGGACGGTACTTACCCTAAAAAAGCTTCTGTTCTCAAACACCACACTTCCATTGAGAGTTAATTTTGGTGAAGGGATTATCCACAAGCGTATCCACAAACTCGTCCACTCGGCTGCGGGAGACTCGCGGGAACACCGGCAATAATCTCAGGGCCCGATACAGGCACTCCGTTTTCCGCTTTTCACTGGGAAAAGGACAAAAAGGGCGGCCCAAGCTGCAACGGGCTTGAAACACGGATTGCACAGTGCACACCCCCCGACCACAACAGCTGAGTGAGATGATGGTGCACCGGCCACAAAACACGGGACACTCTTCTCTTCTTCTTTTTCGTTCCCCCGCTCACGCACTCGAGCCTTTTTCCTCACGCTTCTTCCTCGCTAATCGCGAGCCGACATGCACAAAAAACACAAACCCGCGACAGGTACGGCCGCACTTGCTGCTGTCTCCTTTCACACGAAACACGAAAACGCGATGCGACGACGACGACGACGACGACCGGATACGGACGGCCTTGAGATCTTGCACGGGCCGCCGCCTTGAGCCGCCGCTTATCTTTCTGGCTGACGTACTTGTACTTCCCTCGGTGACGCTGACGGCGGGCCTTCTTCGTGGGCCGCTGCTTTGATTCCGCGATTCGGGTTTCGCTAATTACCGCCAAAGGATCACACGCGCGCGGGACACGGAGACGGACACAACCACCCCTTGAACGCAGCCCACTTCGATTGATTATCGTTGTTGCAAAAGCGTTTCTAGCTCACACGAGCACACACAAGGCTCGCGGGCACGCACACTGAGACCTAGCTCCTCAATCAGCAGCGAACCAACAACACGTGCGTGCGCGGCTCAACTGTCAAACCGCGGGTAGAAACCGCGTCGCTAACCTCGCTCCTTCGGAAGGCGGTTTCGGATTTTCTGCTTCGCACCGAGCTCGATGCTCACTTTCGGGGCACCGCTTAGTTTTCCCTGCCTTGAGCTCGCTTTCTCTCTCCCTCTCGCTCTCTCTCTCTCTCTGCCTCTGTAGTCGCTATCAGTGAAGCGCGATCGCGATCGGTGGTGATGATGATAATGAACCACCACCCAAAAGCACCCACCGCAGAGAGATTGCTGTTCGCTCTGCCGGTCGTTTTGTTGGTTTCGTTGTTCTTCGCTCACGTCACGATCACGCGGCCGAAGCGCACACACGCAGACACACACCGTAGCGAGATTCGATGATGCTGCTGTTGCTGCGGGGATGGTGCGCTGATGATGATGATGATGGGGTTTTGGGGTTTTGCACAGTTGATTTAGCGCGATTTTTCTTCCTTTCCACTGTACATCCTTTTCTCGCGCGCCTGGCCTGCGATCCGGTGCCGCGTGCCCCTCCACCGAAAGGTATGTTCACCTTTTACGGTTGGTTACTTTTTGCACTATTTCGCGAGTGGGCTCCGCCAAATGGAGTGAAAACAAAAATGGTGGGAAAACGGAAAAAAACAACAACGACGACCACGACACGACCCGAACCGTGCCGCGTGGGTTTGGCCCTCCTTCTTGGCCGGCCTCCGTGTAATTTGGGGGGGAGCAGAGCTAGCCCTGTTGCGACTGCGATGAGTGCTGTGGGGTCCTCGGGACGACAGCGGCGGCGTTCTGCTTTTCTGGCCTCGGCAAGGCAAACCGCGCCGCGAACACTTTTACAACGATGGTCACGATGAGTTCCACTCTGCGTTTTTCCTTCCTGCGGCTGCTGCGGTTCCTTTCGTGGCCTGAAGCGCGGCTGTAGTTGTACGTTCCGCTTTGCGTCGCTTTTCGCCTATTTAATATAAGGAAATTAATTCACTAATAAAGGAAAGAGAAACGGATTCCCAAGGTTATTGGTGGCCTCCCCCCGACCGACGCGCTTTTCTCTCCTCTCTCTCTCTCTCTCGTTCTTCTCCGGTGGGGGGTGGGTGTGCGGTGCGAAGGATCCGGATACGGCGAGGAGGCGAACCGGCGGGGATACAAGAACTGGATGTTGAACGTGGCCGATGCCGGAGATGAAAATGAATCTCGAACCGGAACGATCATGTTTCCTTCTCGGTTTCGACTCGGCTCAGAGAAGACACCTAACTCGGAGGGTGGACCCTGCCTGAAGTACTCGCCCCGCCGACCAGCCGACCTTGCGTCCGCGTCCGTACTTGACGAGGACGAGTCATTCCCGTATTTACTTGTTATTTCTGGTTTTCGTTCGCCCGTTGTTTGCAAACTCCAAAAAGGACCAAACGCACATTAGCGCGAGGGTGATCCTCGGAAAACGGCGACCTATCGCGCGACAGTTAAAGGCAGTTTGCGGCCCATTGATTTAACAAGCAGTTTAGCAACTCTTCTAACTCCTCCGGCTAGAGCGCGGGGGGTCCTCTACCGCCCTGCTGCGCTGAATCAACTCGTTCGGTGACAATCGTCACAAGAACACGACGTTGCTCCACGTGCCGCGGGAGCCGCAAGGAGCGGGCGACGGCGGACGGGCAGAACCATGTCAGAATGGCATCGAAAGCGAGCGGTGCTATACGGGGCGGGTGAAGGAGCGAACGAGAGAGCTGAAACGAGACACGGTGCGTGCTTTGGCGCTAGACACCATCGCCGGGCCGCACTATGGGCGGCGACTGACCGAGGGCACGGCCAAAACGGGTCCCAGTTATTTAGTACAAAGTTTCCTCTGGATGGTTTCAGTCTATGGTTGCCTTGGGAACCAGAGTTCCTTCTCGATTGGAACCAGTCGAGACTAACACGGCATGCAACCTAAAATTATCCTTCTGGCCACTATCAATCCGCACACAGTGCGTTGTGCCGTACAGACAGCGAGTGTCTCGTTGCAAAAACCGGGCCGATTGAAGTAACGGGAGCACAACCCGCGTATGCGTATGGGCCAAGAAAAAGGAACAACAAAGAAAACCGAACTTCAGCATGCCGGAGCATGGTCGGTCGGGCTACCCACTCGGGACGACTTTCTGTCGTTCTTTTGCATATGTTAGCAGTTACTGTCTCGGTTTTGGCCCCGTTCGGCAGGTGAGACGGCCTGACCTCCGGCAGCTGTTCAATTAAGGATCTGCACCGGAGTGTGATTCAGAACCTCCCTGAAGTCCTGCCAGCGGCACAGGCGGCTACGGATTTCGTTTCGAGGCCTGCCAGACGCACGCACGCTGCGTCCGATTGCGCTATCCTTTTCCTACGTGCGGCGCGCACAACACAAGGATGGTTGCGAGCTGCTGTCAAAGCAGGCAACTCTCTTCTTTGCTGCCACGGAGCGGCCTGTGTTGGTCCTTCGGCCATTGGAAACCGACGAGGAGGATTCTGCCACCGTCCTTCCTTCACCGTCCGTCCGCATGCTCATCCTCGGTTTGAGCTATCTCCCGTCCTGCGTGTGAAACACGGAAAAATTCCTCGCTGCACATCTACAAAGTGCAAATGCACCGTTATGTCAGTAGCACCGTGTTGGTGTCTGCACACAGCGAAGGACTCAATGTTCGGCAAACTCTCGACAGGATAACGCCTGAAACCGCCGGATCAACACAGCAGGCGCACCGCACGCACACACACTCAGCCACAGGCACAAACAATGCTCGGCCGCACGGAACACACATATACACGGGCGAGCAGCGCGCACCCTTCCGCCGTGCACTCCTGTTTCGACCGTTTTTTCGTGCACCGTCATGCAACACCAAATCCGAAGCCGAGAGGTGCATTTCTCCTCGCTTTCCTCGCCGCGCGCCCTGCTCAGACAAATGCCACATATTTTAACGTCTGCTGGCTTCCTTCCGCGTTCCTTGGCGGCGGCGGCGGCGGCGAGAAGCAAATGTGCTTTCGTTCGGTTTCGTCTTCGGCGTTGTTCGACCCTTCCCCCGGGAGTTCCTGTGTTTCATCCGCTCTTCGGCAGGCCCTCCGCTCGGCATGCCAAGATCCGCCAGGATCTGTTGTTGCCACCGCCTTCCGGAACACACCGCAAACCCCACAGAGACACCGAATCTCGTCGGACGACGACGGTCGGGGAACGGCCAAAGACTTTACGCTGCGATACGCACACGGATTGAAACGGGATCGGAACGGCACCGAAAGACAATCACACGGATCACAATTCTCTTCACGGTTTCAACCCTTTCTCAGCCTTTTGTTTCAACGCGTAAAATCGCAAAATCGCTTTTCAAACGTCAAACGCCAAACGTCAAAAAAATGTATTTTCTGAGAAGATTTTCTGAGAAAACTCTGCGTTCCCCGTCTCTGGTTTTTGCCTTCCCATTATCTTTCCTCTCATATTTCTCTATTCTCTCTCGTTTTTCTGCGCTCTCTATTTTAGTGTCTTTATTTGACAGATGAGAAATCTCGATTGCTATAAACCAAGCTATAAATGCTATAAACCACCACCGTTAAGGTTGTTTTTGAATTGTTGTTTGTTTGTTGTAACGGTTTAAATTTTTAATTCTTCAATTGTAATACAATTCAATTGTAAGCGAAACAAAAATAAATAAGTGAAATAAGAAAAGATTTCTAATCTTGCAATTTTGCAAGAACCAGAAGAAAAGTAGTTTCGTCAAATGTCAGCAGATGGCGTTGGCTTCACTCAACGGAGAGAGCTTTGGGAAGAGAGCTTTCGCTTGATGAGCTTTTGCATCGGATTACGAAAATTACGCCAAGGGTGAATTCTACCGCGAATTCTATAGCAAATTTAATAACACCTTTTTATCTTTCTTTTTCTTTCAGTCAACTTCTTTTCGAATCGCTGGTTTGGACTCCATTAACCCTTACGCCTCCGACACGGCACCAATAAAGGGAACGGGAGCCAGTGCCAATCGCCACCACCCCCAGCCCCACACGCTGTCGATGACTCAGGCCACCTCCGATGGGTGGAAAGTGGACCCTAGAGTCCCCCGAGCGTGGTGGGCCAAGAGTACCATCCAGCTCCTACCCGTTTGCTGTCACGCTGCACCGTAATTGCGATCCTCGACCCGAACCGGGCGCTCTTAATCTCGGCAACAAAAATCCCGGTCAACTCGTCGGCGGTGCGATTTTTAACGGCCTTACCTTACCGGTCGCGTGCTGGACTCTCCCCACGGCCATCCATGGCTCGCCCGATTCATTCATAAAACTCCGTAGCCGGCCAAAAGGCACCGCGGCGGAGCGCGGGGTTGTGGGGAAGTTCATTCATCGCCCAGCCTGTGCCCCGGGTGGCCACTGGGAGGCCCCCGCACCGCCGCCGCCAGTGGGCCGAACACCTCCACGGCGGCACCGGCGTGAAGTGGCCGTGTACATAAATTCGTCCCAAGTGCCCGGGCTGAGTGTTATATTTCGTGGATGCTGATGCCGGTCCCCGCCGCCGACGGTCCCTCTTCCCGGCGGGGGCGCCCGGACTCTTGGCGGGGTGTCTTGTCAACCCCCTTTGGAGCCGTTGGCAGCTTTGGCGTGGGAGCGGAAATTTGCTGCGGCAGACAAATGACCGGCAGAAAATAAAGCTGTGCCATGCAAAATGGTCATATTTTACGCCGCTGCCCGGCGTAGAACGGGAAAGTGGCAGTAAACTAATTTAGGGGCCGAGGGCCATAGCGCCAAGACTCGGTCATGTAAAACTAAGTCCCGAAATCTCGGTTCGCCTCTGTTTGATCCTCGGTGACACGTTTCGTTCGCCGAAAAGCGGTCAGCTGATCGTCACTCGGGAAGCGATCGAGGCACACGCCCCGGGCCCGGCTCACCCATTATTTACGGTCGTGTCTTCGAACTGCGGACTTGAAACGAATACGACCACGACGGAACGGAGTCTCTCACCTGAGGCGCGAGCATCCATCTTGCGCGCGCGCGCGGATTGCGAACGGAAGGCGTGGGTGGCTTAATTCACAGTTTCCTTTCCAAGGAGGCGGTGGGTGGGTGCTGGCTTTCGGTTTGCAGTGGCCAGGCTGGGGGGGAGGGATGCGTGACAGTGAAACGGCGGCCGGCAAGTGGAGAAGCATCGACGTTGGTGACGACGCCGGTACTATTGCCATTGCCGGGCCGAGACATTGTCACGTCCGCCCCGGGGGCACCCCGGGAACATTCCGAGACACTCGTCGTGGCCCGTCGATTACAATGTTGCCACAACTAGGTTCGGCGGCCCAAAGGAACCGTTTTCCTGCCCACAAAACAGTGAAATAAATTTATTATTTGTTGTCTATCGATTGGCTATCTTTCGATCAATTTTGTTCCCTTTTTCTGATTTACTTGGCCAATTTCTACCTTGGCCGATCGATTCCTGAATCATCGTTTTTATGCTTATCTGTTATTTTCAATTTTTTCAGATACTTAACCTACGTTTCCTTCTTTCCTAGTCACGTTCTGAACTGGCTCGGGAGTGACTCGAATGGGTTAGGCAAGAAGCCAGTCGCTGTGTCTGCGGCCATTTAAAGTGGACAATTGAAATAAAACATCGCGCGAGTAGCCGCACCGGGGGGACCTTTAGTAGCGATTAGCCGATGTCTGGTGGGTGCTCGAAGTGTCACGCCGCCGACCGAGCCAGCCCGGCGCTGATTGGATTAAATCAAAGACTGTCCTCCACTCGAATTTCATTGAATAATTTCCCACATCCGAGGCGGGCGGCTTGTTTACGGTGTGCGATGATCACGCAACGTCTTCGGCCAAGGTGCCTCGAAGAACACGTGGCGTAGTAGTAGAGGCTCCGTGCGCAAAGCAGTATCAGCTAGGATTGGGGATGCCACGCGCCAGCAGATCGGTGCTTTAGTCGGCAACATTTTATAACTTTTAGTTAAATTTTCGTTCGGAGTTAAAACCACGAGCCAATCACACAGCAGCAGCCGGCCTCTCTCAGCCATCATCATCATCATCGTCATCGGCCGTCGTAGAGGGTGTGTGACAATGGCGCAACATCTACCGGTTGGCGGTGAAGCATTTATGCAGCAGCGTGGCGTGGCGGGCGGTTTTTCTGGATGAGCAAACGCGCCCAGTCCGCGGCCGGCGAATGAAGTTTATGTGTTTTGCGCGCGCCAAAATGACGATGGGCGATGGCGCGGAACCGGCGCGGAACACCGGCACCGGTCACACGTCCCGCTCTGGCTTTGATGGGTGATATTTAAATGAAGTGACAAAGATACCGCAAAAAAAACCGCACAGGACACCCGTTCATCGGCCGGTGACAGTTCGAATGGCCGCCGCCGCCGCGGGATCGTTGCAGGGAATCTAGATTAATGGTGATTTGATTTAATAATCTCTCGCTCGCTGCCACCAGACTGACACCAGACGGGCCGCCGGGATCGTTCGCAGATTTTTTGCCCGGTCGTCAAACACACCCGTCAGCCGTTTTTTTCGTCGGCGAGGGGCCCGGTTCCCAGGTCCGATGATACGACGGGCACCCTTCGGTCCACGGAACGAGCTGCTAATCGCCGATGGTCTCGGCTGCTGCAGCTTGCTGGTGGTCGAATGGCCACGGAGCATTACGCAAATGCCAAACTGATAAGCCGATGGGAAGAGATAATTGAGATGCAGGGCGTCTCCATTAATAATCCACGGTTGGCGGCTAGCCATCCTTCCGCAATCCTTTTTAATAATTCCACCAAATATGATCATTGACACATTTCGCAGTTGATGCTAAAATAAACAAACAGACGAACGATCTTTTCGAAAGCGAACTTCAAAAAACCAACCTGCGCCGCGCCCCCCGCGACGTGCCCCCGGGAATCGGCGATGATCCCTTGCAGCATCCGTCGCTCGGGTTGCCATTGTTCCCCGTCGGAGTGAGCGGGTTCGGTGCGAAGTGCGAGCGAGAGCGTGGCCGAAGGAACCGAAAGCCGTGCACAAAGAGGAACGCCGGACAGCGGCGGCGGCGGCGGCGGCCGGTTGCTGCTCCTACATCTCACGTTCTTGCCGGGCCCCGGTTGGTGCGGGCGCGGCGGCGCTCCGCTCCGATCGGCGGTCCCGAGCCGAGAGTATCCGAGAGGTATGGAAGGCGAATCGGCCGCGAGCTCGGTTCATTTGTCTGCCAGATTCGAAGCAGTGCGCACCGAGAGCAGCAACCGTCCGAGGCCCCCGAGAGATCCGCGTGAGCCGCGCGCGGAGACACAAACAGAAAGAGTGAGCCAGTGCGAGTGAGTGAGCGAGTGAGAGCGAGTGGCCGGTGCCGGTCGTCAGCCGGTGACGCCCGCGAACCAAACTCGCACACCCCTTTCGCGAACTTCCGAAGCAGATAATCACAACAAAAGCGCCCGCTGCGTTGGCCGAAACGGACCACAGGACGCGCTGGAAGGGCCTTCGGATCGACTGGAGGATCAAGGTTATCCCGTCCGAAAGCCCCCCCGAATCCTGGGCCCAGCAGTCAAACACAATGGGCGAGGATGGGCCCGAAAATCCTACGTTAGGCGATGCGCGATCGACACGCCGTTTGCGGGTTTCGTGCGCTATCTAACGCGGGCTTATCGCCGCGTGGCCTGCTGCAAGTCGGACTGTCGGGTCGGGGGCCACAGGATCAAGTATTAAACAGCTTCTTTCGTTGTCTTTGCAGCCCTTCCCGGACCGGAGCTGAACTTCGGAAGTGGCTAGGTGGCCGCCAATCTAGTGAAAGGAAGTGCGAACGGAAAAGAAATCCCCGAGTGAGAAGTGTCGCGTGTGGTGCTGAACAGAAACATTTCGTGAACCGGTGCTCCGAAGTTCTAGCCGACGGCTGGGTGACGCCAGACACGGTGTTTTCCGGTGTTTTCCCGCACCCATTGGCGCTGGCGCCAATTATCGGAGGTCGATCGATCGATCGAGCGGCCGGATCGGAAGCCCGCCGGTTTTATTGCGGGCGAGCGAAAATAGCGTCCGGCTGCTGTTTGATGGTTTCGCCCTGGGTGCAATATAAATAAACTGTGGCTGGCCAACTGGTGTGTTTTCGGTGCGAAACCGACGAACCCGTGTGTGCGCGCGCCCCGGGAATAATATAAGTAACGTCGATCAGCGGCCGCCCGATCGATAGGTCCATTAATAATTGCGCAGGAAACGGCGACGGGCGTGTGGCGATTTCCGCGTCGGCCCCCAAATCTCCGGCGCGCGGGGGAAAGGCGGAGCATTTTCCCACGTTGACGCCACGCCACGCGGAGAGTGATGCAATTGTGAACCCTCAGTTGTGTAGCAAGTGTGCTCCGTGCAACAAACGGAACGAGTCAGCCGCAGTGGCAGTGGAGTCCCCTCCTTATCATTACGCTCCGTTGGATCGAAGTCTCAAGGTAAGGGAAAAATAAATCCCCACGCCGGTGCACTTTTCAGCGACTCACGCCGCGATCGATGAATGAAGGGCGCAATCGATGATTCACGGGCAGCGTGCTTCAATTGCCTCGGACGATACGATTCGAGTTCCCGTGGAATGGAAAATTTCTACGCTGGTCGCCGGTTGAAAAATCGATCAAATCACAGATCACAAGCAGCAGAGTGTCTCATCGGCCATAATCCGATCACAGCCGCGCGAGTGTCTCCCTAATGACCGGGATGGGGATGCTCTCCCCCCCGACGCTCTGTCGATCGATCGGTGTTGTAACCGTGCCGGAATCCGTTGCTCAACCCACCGAATGCCGCGCCTTTTTAGCTCGAAAAACTGTTATTGTTTTGCTTCCCATAAATCGTCAACGATCTGCGAAAACGATGCCCAGCCAGGAAGATGTCGCAAACGAACGGGGGCGCCACGACAAAAATGGGGCGGCAATTCCGATTCCGGTACCGATTTTGTAATCACACACCACCCTCCCCCCGCCGGGGATGGAGCATAATTGGAGCATATTTTGTGTTTTTGTGCGCTCCCTGGACGTCGGCACACAATAAATCATGGGACAGCGGGACGGGCGCCCGGTTACTTCCGGTGGCGGTGTCGCAAGCGACGGGCGTTGTCGTCGCGACTCAACAATGTCTCGGGATCCCGATCGCTCAATCATCCTCGCCCGATGTCGATGGCGGGCGCGGATGATTCCATGATTTTTCTGATTCACATTAAAAACGAATTCGACGTCGGCCGCCGCCGCCGCCACCGTCTCGAGTGGTCCGCGGCCAGAGACGCCATCGCCGACGGCCGCGCACTCGAACGCGCCAGCAGGACGAGAGCACGCAAGACGCAATTGATCGGTGTCGGCTGCTACCGTCGGAGCGCTGATGGATGCTGTTTTCGTTCCGGCTTGTGCCGTGAAAAACTTTTCCATTCCGCTGTCCCATATTCTTGACGAGCCGTTCGGTTCGAGTGCTTTCGGTTCCGTTGAGTGAGTTATTGGCTCGGGTTTTTCTTATACATGAAAAACAAAGATTGGAACCAAATTAATGGTAAAATATCAGAACAGGATAACATAAAGGCCGACTCTAGGCAAGGCTCGGAAACGGGAAATTCAATGACACGGCTTCGAGACAGTGAGGCACGCCCGGCGCAAACATATCGGCGAGGAACATAGCGCTTTGCAGCATATTGACTGGCCGGTCCGGGCACAGAAACGGCCCACCGGAACCCCGCACCGGGATGCGGTGCGAACGAAAAACAGATCTTAAAATTATACGAGCAAAACGACACTTTCGCCGGCGATTTATCACTGCCCCGGGCGCGGCGGCACCCGGGACGCGGGTCTGTTTTCCCGGCGGCCCGAGATTGATTTTCCCGTGCCTTTGTCCCGGGCAGTCGGTAGGGCGGGCAAAATCCACAACGGCCGCCAAAGTTTGTGCTGGCAGCCGCACAGGGAAGAAAAACCTTGAATCAGTTTGCCTGGCAAACGCGAGTTTGGACACACCAGTCAGGGAAAACTTTTGCAGTCCTGTCCAAGGACGCTTGGGGAAAGATTTACAATTCGCCGCGCTTCTGTCAAGGACTTACACCGGGACACGTGCGAACGTGTTTGTTGGAAAGTTTCGTCCAAGAAAGTCCGGGTAGTAAAACTTATCCACTGTCAACGTTGTGTTCCGCTCGCTGCTAGCGAGATGATGTCTTTATGTCATACTTAGCCTAATCAGGGCGAGACATCCTGGCGTATCCTGGCACCGTGGCGTGACGTGTGGGAATGCGTCGGAAACTGCGAGACCGATGACATTTGACGATAACCGCGATTCCGTAGGCTGCCCGCCTCCGGCGGATCCTTTCGCAACCGTCCGAATGGCCGGAGGGCTCCGGTGGGTTTTTATGGCACCTCTCGGGCAATCAAGACACGCCGTCTAGACTTTAAACTCCGTGGTCCACCATGGTCCTGGGGCGAACCAGCTGTGCCAGCTCCCGTGTGCGCTGTGCTCCAACTATTTAGTCAACTATCATCGTGTTAAGAGCAAGATCCCATGATTTATGGCCCGTCCGTAGTCGCTCCCGCTGGCAGAAGCTGGCAGAAGTCAGGCGAAAGAAAAACGCTGCGACCGGCCGGAGAGCGGAAAATGATTGGTGGCCAACGGGATCGTGCCCGGCTCGTGGTTGGCGCGTATGATAAATTACAAATTACTCGAACCGCTGCCAGCAAAACAATGTAATCCGTCATCCGGCGGCGCCGGCCGGGAGTCCTTTCTTTTTGCGCTGCCCACCCGCAGCGACGGCGATGACAGAAGGGCTGGGACGGCCCCGGCGGGCATAGTTCTTGTGGTGTGGAGTCGTCCCGACCTGATCGTAATTAATCTGCCGCCGGCCGCGGTTTGGCGCCTTGGGCTGACCACAGCGAGACGATGCTGTCAAGCCCCGCGGGGTACTTCCGGACAGCGGAGTGGAGGTCCCCGCGGGGAAGCCCCAACAGTCAATTACCCGTCGGCCGGGGGATCGTACGAGGCCGATCATCCGATCCCGGAGTGGGATGACGCCTTCGGTCAATGGTCTCCGACGACGGATGGCGGATTCGTTCCGGATAAGGTGTTTAATTATCCATTAGTGCCGGGCATGGTGCAGGTAATCGGATCCAGGTGTGACACAGACCCACGACATCCGTTCGGATCCGCTGACCTACATCTTTCCGGCCAGGCTGTCTCACTCGCACTCGGGCCGGGCTTTGTGGTTGCAGTTGATGGGATTGACGTCCATTTATGGCCCGCCACCCCCGGGCGATGTAACGGCAATGTTATTGGCAACAATTGTTTAAAGCCATCTGCAAGGAGTGCAGCGCCATTCTGTATACAAACTGGATCCCGGGGGGGCCCCGCGGAGTCCTTGAGTGAGGATCCAGAAGATAAGTGAAACAAAGTACCTTACTTACCAGTCTATTGCTCTGGATTCTTCCAATGACTGGCCGCTGTTCGAATTCTTTTCTTCATTCACTTTATTGCCTCTCTGAAAACGAAACTCCATGACTGACGGTTTCACTGTTTGCAACTGTCAAAAACGGGTTGCTTATTCCATATCGATTCCAATGGTTGCTACGAATCGACTGAAACTCTACGCTGACTTGGTAATTAAATTTGCGGAATGGCGCCCGCTGGAAGCCCGAAATGGCCGCGTCTCATCATGGTGGCCATCAATTGACTACGCCAAGGACGAATTTCTGCCGGCCGGCCCGGGGCAGATTGCTGGATTGGCACTGGATCTGACCGACGAACCCCGAGTGGGGAACCTTGAACTATATCGCCCCGTTGGTCCTAGCGGCCCCTGGGCTCTCCCAAAAAATCCAGAACTTTCCGGTCGCCGGCCAGCTTGGAGAGTGTGGTCTAATTTAAAATTTTATGACCCTTTCGGACCCCCCCGTCTTCCTAATGAGTTGGCTACTAACCATCACTGCAGTGCACTGACAGCGAATTTGGACGGATCGGATAATCGATAGCGGCCGGGTTTTGGCCACCGAACCGACCGAAAGGCCACGGCACCGCGCAAAAGGTCGTTCCGGAAGGCGTCACGGCGAGTTAGTCCTGCCAGATAGACGTGTAACAAATAGGCTGGCCACATTTTCTGGGCGCCCGTGTCTTCGTGGGGACCCCGCGAGAAATGTCACTCCATAACGGACGGCCGGCCGCGGATTAGCAGGAGACGGTGCCCGTGTCATAAAGCAGCTGCGCGCGACAAGTGGCGACAAGACTCCGGCTTCGGTGGGGTGCGTCCTGCGTGTTGTTAATTGGATTTTGAAGATTTGGCGCCTGGCGGCGGTGGCGGGCGATTGAGTTGTTCGAGCATCGGAGGGGTCCGGGTTTATGGTTTGCCGTCGTCCGTCGTTGAGTTGAGCGATGCAAAGGTAAATAGCTCTTTTACTTTACCCCTTAAAGGTGGAGGCTCTTAAGCCAAGTGCCCGATTAATCCGGGGATTGTCGGAACTCCATAAATCTTGCGCCATTAGCGATCGATCGGGGTGATTAATGCCGTACAGTCAGGAACCGGAAACAGCTTTACAACTACTAATGGTTGTTTGTTGTCGTTCGGTGTGGTGGGCCAATCCACCGTTTTGTGACACTTTCTGGAGGAGGCTACGTGGTCTGTTTCGCAGATGCAATTAAAGAGGCGCACGCAGAGTGCGCTCCGACGTCAGTCGAGGGAATGAGATCATTGCGATTTGTCCGTCAGCGCATATTAATTAGGCCGAACGCTCGAAACTAAACGATTCACCTGGCGAACGTCCCAAAGTTGGTCCCGCGTGACGCACGCACGCCAATCGGGATTTATTTGTTACATTTAACAATCGGCCAGGAAAGAATGCTCGGCCAGCAGCCTAATCGCCGGCCCGTCATTGCAGAACATTTCTCAGGTGGTGGCCACACGCGGACGGGACGCGCTCACATCGATCAACATCAGGCACTTTGGAGAGCAAAATAACTCCCAATTCCCCGGGGCGTAGTTTCCGGTGCTTCCGGTGCGCGCGGGCGAACTACGGAGATCGTAGTGTCGATCTTCGAAACGTCGAAATATATAAACAACGCGCCCCCGGGGGAGGGCAGGTTATTTATAGGTGATTTCCAGGCCCGCCAGGGACCTGGTGACGTTACAAACAAACAACAAGGCGTCCTGGCTAGAGGAAAAAATGGGCAAAACACTTCGATCGATAGCATCACGTGCATATTCGCTTACGCGCCGTAAGGTATGCGCGGAATGTCGGGTTGCGCACACCTTGGGAATGTTTCCCTGACCCGCTTCAAATCGGCACTCCGGTTTGTGGTTCAATGAAATTTCGTGTTTACAATTGTTGCCAGCCAGAGAGAGCGAGAGAGAGAGAGAAAGGGAGAAAGATAACGATAGGAGTTTTACTTGGAAGTGCTTGGATCAGCAGCCTGCGCGGCGCTCGAGGATTTAGAGCCAAGACGGGCGGTCGGTTCCGGGTAAACTTCCCTCCCCACGCGGGTTAATTACGGCTCCATCCATCTCGCCGCTGGAGGTGCGATCAGCGTCGTCATCGCCGACCGGTGATCGATCCGTGTACAATGTATGGCTGCCTCAACCTGCCTCCGGGGCATATGACATTGACCATCCCAGGACCTTCGTCCTACGGCGCGGAACGTGTGGCCCTATTGCTTTCGAAGCCACGACCACCAAACAACAACGGGGTCTATGATGAACTATTGTTGCGCTGCTATTAAAATTCCATAAAAGATAATTGAGATAAATTACGAGCACAGTGGAATTTGCGTCTGTATGTGCTTGCGTCTGTGGGTTGCAGGGCGAGAATCCTTTTGCCCGGGCGGGCGACCGCAGCAATTGCAGCGGAATGCAAAATGGCCCATTCGGGGTGGGTATTGGTATTGGCGAAACAATCGCTGCGAAATGGCGCGAATGAATCGCCGTGATTGATATTCGACGACGACGACGACGGCCCTCTTTGCGACGAATGCAAATGGCCCCCAGCCGCGACCGTCTGTTCTGTTTTCGCGGGCCCCCCCGCGGGACTGTCTAGGCGATATGGTTCTAATTAAAAAAAACAACAAGCACCAGAAAGACACGGCACCCAGCACGGTGCATCACTGCTCGGTGCAAGGGCCCCAGGGCCCCCTTCAAGTGCTGTTTAGCATCAGAGCCGTCGGCCCTCGCGAACGGATGTATTTGTTTTCCCTTGGGCCCCGGGCGCCAATCCGAATCGGATCGGGCCGGGATCGGTTTGTTTTGGCAACGAGAACGCTTGTTAATGGCCAATCCAATCCTAGGCGATGATCGCTCAGATCAGCGACAGTTTGACGTGCTTTATTTCAAGGAAGCAATAAATCGCCAACAAGTCCAACCGACCGACCGGAAGCGAAGAAGACGGATGGACCCAAGATTTGTGACCCAACGGGTGGCTAGGGCCGATCTACAATGTATAGCACGGTGCTACTTATGCTCACTCACTCATGGTTTATGTTCAAATTCGATCACCAGTTCGATTGCTTATCGTGTTATCGTTTAAAACTAAATTCTACTGATTGTGTTGCCCAATGGTGCCAATGGCTTTCGCTGTTATCGGCACCACGGAGCGGCATGTTTCTTATGTTACAAGGGGCTACAGAAAGCCATTGACCGAAGGCGTTTTTCTCCCCTTTTTCCAACACTTGAATGCTGATAAGGAGAAAATTAAACAAACACATGGAAGTGCGGGCTTGCAACCGTGGTAAGTTGCAGAAATCGATTGTGTCGGCTTTTGCCGGCCCGCCAGGCTTACTTGGCCGACTCTGGGAGGCCGTACTATCAGGCTTGTGGCAATCTTGGCCTTTTGGAAGCCAATTTTAGCAACAGTCTATCGTGTTATCGGCGTATTTTGCTAGCAAATAGCGCCGAGCCGTGAGATGGATAAATTAACTCATGAACCCATCAATTTGTGAGGTGCGATTGATCGATCTTTGTTCTGGTTCTATCTGTGTTCTATCACCGGCGATCGATGGACTGTTTAAGCGCACTCAATATGGAAATTATTTCCTCATTAATTCGCAGGACCCTTCCGCGGGGACAAAATCGCGATGTCGCGACATTAAATGATGCACTCCGCGAAAGGGCAGTGCCGGGTTGTCAGGTTGCTCACTTTACGCTGAATCCACCCCGACTAACATTTTCCCGCGGCCGTACTATCATTTATCAAGCGTCTATTGGCCAGCAGCGTGGCAGCTGTGGGTCCTGGCGTTGACGCGCGCCCGCGAAAGGTGAAGTGTGAGTTGAGTGTAAATCGGTTTACACAAAGTTCAACCAGAAAAGTGGACGGAGGGAAACACAGTAACCAATCCCGAATCCCTTTTTGTGGCGCTGACATTTGCCGGCCGCCGGGCGACGATCGTCGCCGACCGACGACACTAAAATCTCCGTGATGATCTCCGTCGGCCCCTTTTTTTGGTTTTGGTTGGGGTCGTCTCTGTCGCCGTCCGGCTGTCGGCTGGTGGCGCTTAAATTTTTCGCCCAATCACCGCTTACGCTTTGGCTCCCTGTTTATCTGTCGCTCTTGCGCCCGCTCGGTAGGTCTCGCCGGGACGGGCTCTGTGGGGTAGCTTACCGGCAAGGTGACTCCAGGACGCGCCGGGCAGCATCGGCGGGGCGGTCAGTAAGTTCCGAGATTGGCCAGTCAGCTGACTTGTAACGGTGGGACGGTCAATTCACGTTTTCGCAACCTTGGCGTTTTGGGAACATTTTCTGGGTTGATCTTTCATTTTAAATTCCGATGTTAATATAGGAATTAATGCCCTTGACGTGGAACCCAAACATCAAGGTTCTTTGTGAATTCACCTTTGCGCAAATGGTTTAAACTGTTTTATGGCCTTTCTTTGGATACTGGACGATGCTACGACTACTAACATGCCAATCATCTTTGATTATTTCTGTGATTTTATCGATATTTACGTCGACGGGTCTGACTGTGCGAGGTGCATCTTTAACTGGAACGGATCGTCGAAACCAAAATTTCTCGCACCCAACTGTTATAGTATCGGCATCATAAACACAATGCACAATTTCGGTGGCTTAGCTCGAATTTTCGCCTTTGTTAAAAAAAAACTATAAAATGTACCGAATTTTCTTTTTGTTGACTTCCATTGATAATACCTTTTAAGTCACAAACGAGTAGAAGAAACACAAACCAAAGAAAGTATCTTTTTAAATATTAAGTAAAGTGTTTAAAATGTGAAGTGTCAGCTTGAAAATTAGCATATACTTGAAACTGTACGATCAATGCTTTTCGAGATATCGATCACTAAAGTCATCTACCGGGCAAATGGATTTCCTTTTCCCCAACCTATTTTACACTCTGTCAAACGGAATTTTTTTTTTTATATATATTTAGGAACGGACTGGTCCGTATTTTTAACGGATTTTTTTGATTGTAAAGAAAATTTTTTATTCAAGTTTGTTGCGTTACATTACGTTGGCTCATCGTCGTCGAAATCGAAAATCGAATCAAGCATTTCAAAGCATGAATTAACTCTCTTCTCTGTGTTCGTCTGTCAAAATCGACCGTTTAAAGAAATTCCTGTAAAAGTTAATAGCTGTCAACCCGTTTTTACAACATTACAACAGAATCAATATGGTGGTCGGTGGATGGTAAATACTTAGTGGTCGGTCGCGGAATTTCCATGCCGCACTGTGCCGGGCGCAACCGCCGCCATTAACCCTTGTTGGACTGTCCCGTGTTTTTTTTCCATTCCTTTGCCGTTTCTTACTCGATGTGGTACACTGTTGGCCATTCACACACCGCAGATTGGGGGAAGGTCCCCCCACCCGCGTGTGGGTTGGGGGGTTGTGGGGGGCAGGTCGATGTGTAATAATTTTCCCGCACCGGCCCGGAGTACGCATTGCGCGCGTCGTCGCCGCGCACGCACGCACGCACGCGACCCACCGACCGCATCTGGATCGCTCTCTCTCGCTCTCGCTGCGGCGCAAGAAAATCGAGAGAAAAAGAAACACAGGAGAGAGAGAGGGAGATAGAGAGAGAGAGAGCGGAGGGACGGCTTCTGGTGGCGCTTAACAAGTTGTTTTTTGATTATACACATTCTGCGTCTTGTTCTGCGCCCGGTTAATAATTCCTTGATCCTGTTTGCGCGTTTGCGCTTTCTCACGCAAACCGAAAGGACCCCTGGGTGGTGGTGTGGGGGCCCCTCGCTCATCCCCTTTGGCTCCGACACCGTCGCGTCCCGTTGCGCGCGCCCCCCTGATCGCGACGCCGTCGCGAAGGGCTACACGATCGTGTTACAACACATTGATCGACGCCATCCCTCTCTCCCTCTTTCTCTCGCCCTCCTTTTCGATCTCTCTTTCTCTTTCGCGCTATCTCGGGCCGTCGAAACGAGTCGAATCCTTCGGTTGGTGGCAACGAGACGACGGGCCCGGGCACGATCGTAGAGATCCTCTCGAGAGCACTTCGCGCGCACACACACACGAGGGCACACGCAATTTCTGAACCGATTTTTGGCCTCCCTTCTGCTCCCTTCCAGCCCGCACCATGGCGCTTAGCGGCTGGCGGCGGCACGACAGTGACGAGCGCCCACCGGCAACCGGCTACAGAGGGTGACGCCGGCCGGCCGGCCGGCTGGCCGGGCGACGGTGGCAAGGGATGATCATGCTGATGATGATGATGATGGCGCACGTCGACGTCTCCGTCTCCGTCTCCGTCTCCGGCGTCGTCGTCGGCCGTCTGTCGACAGCACAGCGCCACGGTGCCGTGCGACGTGCTGCTGTTGCTGTTGTTGTTGCTGTTGTGGCTGTTGTTGTCTGCTCCTCTCATAAAGACGATCGTACGAAACATGATCACGGGCGTCGGTGGGGCGCCCCGTGGCTGCTTTTAGCTAAGGTTAACCTGACAAACGGCGGTTCGGCGCCGCAAGAGCGAGACAGCGCGATAGACAGAGCGAGAGAGAGAGAGTGCGCGATCTTCTGGGAGAGGGTCCCAGCGATCATGAACCTCACGACTCATGATGTTCGCCGCGACGGCGACGATCCTCGGTCCTCTCGGTTCCCCCAGCCCGTCCGGAGGCTGGAGGGAGTCGCGAGAACTCCTCGCCAAAGAGAGACCGGGAGAGCATAGGCAAACGAAGGAAACGAAGGTCCAAAAGGTCCGGAGCACCTCGGCACCTCGGCTCCATAGTGTGCCTCTCAGGCGGCGGCACGACATGCCCCCGCCAGTCTCGGTTCCCGCGCGGAGTATTCTCGGGGTATGATATCAGAAATTAATTTTTCATTTTCGATACAATTATTTTATAAATAAACCCGACTCGGGCCGGAGGAGCCCGGGGCTGGCGGCGGTGGCGACGCCGTCGGGGTATGGAAATGGGATGCGGAAATCAAGTGCGCCCCTCTCGAGCTAGACGGGCGGAGTGGGGTCCGTCTGGACACTTTGGGTGCTGGCGTCACCCGCGGCGGTCCGGGCGTATTGAATCGGGGCAACAAATGTTTCGCCCGATCGACGCCCGTCGCTTCGTTGCGATCTGTTCCTGCCGCGATCTCACATAGGACCAGCATGCTGATCGGAGAATGTACGTTGAATACAGTACGTTTCCAAAGGTTTTGGGGTGCTCCAGGTCTATCGAAGCTGAGATAGTTTCCGAAATTGGATGGCTTCATTTCCTGTTCATTTCCGGAAGGGGTCTCAACTGTGCCAGGCTGCCAGAATGTCTGGAGAGAGTGATCGTTAGCCATAGTCTTGGGTCTGTTCGTAAGGACGATTCCACGCCCAACTCTCACCTGACATCCCGCAAAGCCTTACCGACAATGATCCGATTCCAAGAACCCGGTCCCGGGCGTTGGAACTTCCGTGTGAACTACCGAAACGTGTCCCGGGTACGAGCCGCAGATGAGAAGCGGAGTGTGTGCTTCGGGGAAGATCCCGAAATCCCGGACACGCTCACAAAGCACGTTCCGGAAGAGATGGGATTGCCCGATCCGGTCCCGGGCGTAAACAATTGGGCGTGACGTATCCCTTTGAAGCAGCGACGATCCCGCCGAGCCCCTTACGGGAACTACCTGGGTAAGAGGATTACCCGGCCCGGCGATCGTGTCCTGTGTGGGCCGGACGGAATGCGGAACGTGCTTTGTTGGCACGTCGGCTTCCGGTCGGCCTCCTGGACTTCGGGAAAACGTGCCTCGGAAACGCCTTTGGCCTTTGATCTCCAACACCCGTCGGGGTCCGGGAACGGCTTGGACTGAGGACGTGGACAGGCGCTCTGTGTGTAGAAGATTAAAAAGACGCCCGAAACACGGGGCCCGAGTGGCCGGCGAGCGGTGGGTGACGACCGAGAGTCGTATTTCTGTGTTTATCGCCTCCATTTGGTAGATTAGGGGATGGACTTTTAATTAAACCGAACTGTCATTACCCGGGACCGTCCGTGGGCCGGCCGACCAGTCACGCGATCCGCGCACCGCTAATGGCGTCGTTGGCGGAAGGATTAGCCGCCGACGTCTTAAGTCGTCGGGAACCCGTCGATCGTCTCCCACAGATAAGCCGGTCGCCGGTCGCCAGCCGCCTCCAGCTTTCTAGCGATCAGCTGTTCGGCGCGGCGAGTCGGCGACAGCGACCTGTTTCGAGAGAGCCACCGGTTCTGGGCCGCCGCCACCATTCGACCGGAAGCCACTGTTTGTTTACACTTCGCCCGGGCCGGCCCGAAGGTTTGAATGGCGAGCTCTGGATTCCGGGCAGGACCCCGACCTAAAGTAAACCATTTCGGCGTGTGAGTCGGAGTCGCGAGTCGTAGCAGGGCGTAAATAAACTGCGGCCGGCGGCCAAACAAACACGCCCGGTCGGGGTCCGGACGGCGCTCCATTTAATTTTTCGTTTACGACTCGTCGGCGCGAACCGATCACCGCGAAACCGATCATCCTGCGAGGCCGCCGCGGATATTAACTGCGAATTAATCCGTGGCCGCCGGGAGCTCATAAAATTCGGAAGCCCTGGGCCTGGGAAACTGGGTCGACCCAGCCGCTGTTCGCGCTTTGAACTGGCGTGATGTCGTTTCAGCAAAACTGCAGCCGGAACTCCGGGGCCCAAGCAAGGGGTCGGCCGCGCGAAACTAGCTGGTAATTTTAGCACTCGCACTGCGGGAGAGAGTTTCCCGCGGCCGAAGAATGCGCTGACATAAACGCTGTCATGTGCTCCGGTCGGCCAGGCGCCACAATTATTATTGCGCCAGTAACGGCCGGCCATTCGGTTTTAGAACGCCATTGGACCCGCCGTCCGAAAGTTGTGGCCACATGTGGAAACAATATTCTGGCCGAATCCCCGAAGCCGTTTCCGGGTGGTGGTGGTTGAGGTCGGGCCCCATAAATCCGTTCGAAAGAATGTTGTACCCGTGGTCCGCTTTCGCCGCGCCCGACCTTGGCCACGTGCGCTGCGCAAGGGCTGGCCACGGCACGAACGTGTGCAGCTGTCGGTGGCTTATCGAGAATTCATCATTCGTGGCCCGCGGGCCGATCGCGACATGTCCACAGGTTGGGCCGCTGGCCCCGGCTGCCGGGGATCTCCTGCCTGTCGGCTGGCTGGGGACTGGCGACGGTTAATTTGCAGTTGTCTCACTCGTGCCGGCGGCGACAGTGGGTGATTTATTGCGATTTGAATATTTGAAATCACGATTCCCTGCGCCCCAACGTGAACGCGTTTTAGTCTTTTCTAATCGCTGTTCGATCCTTTTTTTTTTATTTGCGCACTTTGCGCGCTTACTCAATTCCCGGGCCGGCCTGTGTGTGACTGATGGCTGATGGCCGCGAGAGTCTGCGCGTCAGGAAGCTGTCACCCGGCTGCTATCTGCGACGGCGGCGGGTGTTGGCGATATTTATTCCATTTACCATCGGCGGCTTCAATTTGCAAATGAGCCGCGCGAAACGCGACGATCCTTCTCACGATCCGTCACACCGCAGATCCGGACCAGCGGGCGGTGTGTTACTCAACGCGGATCGAACTGATCAGACGGGTGATGATATCGTGACGGTGTGCGATACATATGGAATCGGAAAAAGATGTTGCATTGCAAATTTGTTGGCCACTTGCTAATTGTGTCGTCGGGCTGCACGTCACCGATAATAACCATATCCATCAAACTGACACCTCGCGGGCTGCAGTGATATGGGAAGGCGGGTTGAAGCAAATTGAGTTGTTTTGCTATAAACTTCAACTTTTTTTTATTCATCTCGCCAGACTCCGCTGAGCTGGTCATGTCATGAGAATCAGTTTGCTAAATCTCCATAGTAAGTCGGGGAAACAGTTTGATTGAAGCTCCTGGCTATCCGGACAGCGGTCTGTTGGTGCTCTACACGACAGATCATCTCATTTGCGCGCCGAAACCATTAAGGATGGGTTGGCACGGTTACGATCACGATCGCACTGCGAACGATATGCTAGTATTTGGCAATTTTCCAACATTTCAAACGGCTCCCATTTGTAAACTTTTGGCAGGGCCTGCTCGCTCACAGGACACCGATGCATCAAAGAGCCCTTTGGAAAGCAGTCCCCAAAGCAAAAGACAGTTGCAAAGCAGTGCGTGCTTACATCGTAACTTCCGAGCACCAGAATGCGCCGCGCGAATCATCAGCCACTAATTAGCCGTGGGTGAAAGATTTGGCACATAAATTTAATGCTGTACGCGGGGCCACACGGGGATAATGGACGGGGATCATCAAGCGCCGATGATGACAGGTCTGGCGCGCGCTCCATGATGGATCGAATGACGTGCGCAGTTGATGATGCTGCGAACAAAGCAAACCACTAACGGTACGGATTTCTGCGCCCATCAAATTATGGCTCGTGGCTGGCTAGATTGGTTTTTATTTTTAGTAATTCTTCGATCAACACCCATCCACTAGGCCGGTCGCCCCGTGGAATGCTCGTCCGCGCCGGGAGCCGGCTCCGGGAACCGGGATGAGCTATTCGAAAACAATAAATTCGGTCGAAATTTATGGCTCAGATAAATGTGGTTCCGACGCCGTGCCGCGGGCCCTCATAAGCCGGGCACACGGGACGTCCGGATTTATTGGCCAATAAAACTACCCATTTGCTCTGAGTCACCTTGCAGGGCGGCCGGTGCGGGCGTAAGTGAAGTGTAAGATCGGACGTTTCTTCGGTGTAAGTCCGCCGGTCCGTGGCGTGCAGATCCCGCGGACGCGGACAATTACCGACCGAGCGGTTTATGGTCCGATGACGTGTGTCTTCGTTACGATCTAGCTCACTTCAGCCGTGGATTGGAAAGGATAGGGAATCCATTTTCGTGCCCACAATAGTACCATCGATCCCGGGCGTCCAGAAACGACCGAAACGTTGGCTGAGAACCCTGCGGCTCCCTCTATGATTCACTTGTCGCGCCCGCAATGGAGATGGACGTCCCGATAGGTGCTGCTGCTGTGTAACGAAATTTGAATGATGGCTCTATCGTGTAATGGAATCAGTAATTTACGATCCCCACGATACATTAAACGAGCCGTTACCATATTTGCCGTTTAATACCTGAATCCGTTTGGTAGTTGAAGCGTCGCACACGCAGCCGCCGCCACAATTACGGCCACTAGGTATCTAGCAATCTGCCGCGCGCACGAACCGCGAATGGAGTGACAATCATCCGCCCGCCGATCCGCACGGCCACGGAAGCGGATCGTCCCAAAACGAAGGTGAGAAAAACCCACCGCACGACGGAGGAGATCTCGGCGACCTCCTCGGTCCCGCGAGTCGCGAGTGGGAGTCCGACCTGGCGGGTCCGACGATCTGGCGGGACGGCGGATTTCCTGGAACCTAACCCTCCGGTTTCATCATCATCATCATGATCATGAATTTGGCGCCGCACCGGTGGGTTGGCGCGGACCATTTTGAAGACGACCGTAATTAAGCGTGGACGTGATCGAGTCTCGTGGGCCCGCGCTTGCGATCGGATCGACCTGATTGCGTAGCGCCGATAAGGCGCGCCGCGGTCTCGAGACGCCAGCCGTATCGGCTTACTCTGGCCGGCCCCGCCAGACGATCGTCGATCGGTGGCCGCGATACGAGCCCTCAGGTGACGCAGCCGAATACCTCGGTGGCGCCCGCGAAAGGCATTGATTCGCGCTATTTCGAACTTCCAAGTCCCAAAACAGAGCGAGAGCCACATTGGGCATAAATTATCTGCTTACGCTTGGTGCGGACCGTGCAGCTTCCGATTCCACAGGGTGCAGGGTCTCTTTTGGCGTCATCGAGCCGTTGGCGCCAGGGAGTTGTCCGTTGTGGCCCATCTCAGTGGTAATTTGATTCATGGATTCGCCAACAGGCGGAGTCTATTAAACGCAAGTAACTTCCTCGCCGGAGACACACCTTTCGGGAGACCGGCCGGTGACTTCAGCATCGGTGTATCTGTGACTTTTGAGTCCACCGTCCAGTCAGTTTGTTAGTCAGCGTTTAATGGCTGATTAAAAATTCGACGCTCGCCATTAGATTAATGGTGTCGCATTTCACCCTCCCGCTTGGGGGGCCATCATTGGGGGGGGGAGCATTGGAAGGTGTGCGCAGCGATGATGACTAATAAGGCCCGCGGCACCAGTCGGTCGTCGGCCGTGGGTGTGTGCGGGTCGGCAGAGCATAGATGTGAAGGTGACAATTTTCACGGCATTGTAAATAAGCCGTGCGCCTTGGGCTGGCCGTTGGGTCCCTGGGGCTCCAAGGCTCCCAGGGCAGCTCCACGCCGCCCGCCATCTGCTCGCATTAAAGTTTACGATTGGCCGTGCGATCCAACACCGGTGTCTTCGTTGACATCTCTATCGATTAATGGAGCGAACGGGCACAAGGCTTGGGCCCGAAGTCGGCGGAATAGACACCCCGACGGCGGACCGCGTTGCGAAGGTTAATGGTCCGGATTTTTCGTTGTGAATGAGTTGGATGGGTTTGGACTCACCATGATTACTCATCGATAGTATCTGCGGCTGCGGCAGTGGAGCGGATCCGCAAAGTGGCGACCACATGTTTTCTTTCTCGCCCAATGTCACCTCAGGTTTCGGTTTCGCATACAGCGCAGCGGCCAAGGTACGCAGATGACACAGATTCGGCAATAAATTCTTCCTAATCGATCGATGGACAACTTGACTGAGTTGTTCCGTAAGTTTTGAGCTTCGATAAGATGAGCACAATTTTATGGTTTATTATTTACTATTCAGTATGGTCTCCCTGAACATCATCAATACAATTTTTCCAACGAGATATCAATTTATGAATTCCATCTCCGAAGAAAGACTGCAAAATACGCTTCCGCAGCAGTTATAACGTCATCATTTGATGGAAAACGCTTTCCACGAATAATTTTTTTAAGATGTGGAAAAAGATGGAAGTCGCCTAGGGACCAAATCTGGTGAATTCGGTAGATGCTCCAACCATTTTTTTAGATTTCTGGACACGAACGCGTTTCGGAACCGAATGAAAAGGTTCAAACCAATAATTAGTCTCTTGTTTTGATTTAAGATTATGGTGATAGACCCAGGTCTCATCCATTGTGATGAATCGCACAAAATCCACTTTGTCCTGTTGAAAAAGTTCTAAAAGTTGCCGAGAAAGTTTATGGACGTCCTTGACGTGGATCCTCTACAAGACCTGTACGATCACATTTAAATTCAGAAATCTCCTTATTAACGTATAATATTAATTGAAGGCGAAGGACTTTTCGCCTATACTTACCTATACTTACCGCATATATGTACTTTCAACATTCGTTCATAAATTTCCTTTGCTTTTTTAAACCTTCCAAAAATAATAATTCAATCACTAAACGATACTTACCAGTGATAACGATACAATTTCTAAAAATACTATGACAAGTCGATACTAATTGGTTTGAAGTCGATACTAAGAGTGTACCAATAGAATAAAAATAAAATAAGGTTAGCAGCATCGCCCTCTGTTATTGAAGCTCAAAACTTATTGAACAGCCTGGTACTCTGCCCAAAAACCCCTGAAACCGAATATTATATAGGTCATAGGATTACACCCGGGATCTCGGCCGATCTATTCCCCAGAGGCGTGCGGTGCTTACCGGACGGCCAAATGAAATCACCACCAGTTTTTAGTCAATGGTCCTCGGGCCTCCTCCGCAATCCGGACATCAGCTGCAGCGTGGCGCTGCAGCGATCCACGACTGCAACGACGAAGTCCACGGCGAAACAGGCTTATCGTGCCCCAACCTGTGTATTAAAAACTTGATCCCTACCACACAAAATACGAGGCGCGTGCTGCGGCCTCTTCGGCGTGCCCCCGTAGTCGGCGTTTGGGGCCTACGATGCCGCCGACGATCTCTCCTTGTCCGGGGGCACGTGGGTAAAGTGTGTAGAAAACTAAGAAAGCCCTCCCCAAAACAAAAGCGAAACACACGACGGACACCCGGCCGGACCGGCGGAGGGTTCACGCCAAGAGAGGGGGCGCAAGTCGTGCCGAAACGGGTCGGCGGGACGACGATGATGCGCAATGGTGCTGGTGCTCTGGTCCCACGCAACCACCTCAAGACGGCATTTAGCAGCAGCTTTTTACGACTTGCGGCTGCTGCGGCTGCTGCTTGGACTGCGATTTCTCGCGTGACGCGCCTCGAAGATCGCAATCGCCACGCACTCCCGTGTCGCGTGTGGGCGCGGGTGTGTGGCCGCCCGTTTCCGTCTCCAGCCGAGGGCGGGCGGGCGCACCGTAGTAAACGGGGTCCGCGGTCTGCGTAGTAATATCGTAGAAAAATCGCATCGCGCCGAGCGAACGGAAGGTCAACCTCTGAGCGGTGAGATCGCGCCCGGCACGCGACCAACGACGCCGCTGGCGGGACGCTTTTTGCTGAATGAGCACCCCGATCGGCCCCCTTACTGTTGTTTCATTCATGGAAACGAGCAACGGGAGGGCGGTTTTGGTCCGTCCGACGGTGGCGTAAGCATAACGCCTGACTGGAGCCAGGCGTCCGGGTCCTGGAAAAGCTGTCATATTGCGCGAGGAACCGAGCGGTGGAGAAGCGGTGGAGCCGGCGTCGCCAGGGGGTCCGTAGGAAGATGCTAACAGAGAGTTCGAGACGCAGAGACAGCTGGAGCCGGATAAAAGCTGGTGGCGCCGGTCTCAAGTGTCTGAAGGCCCCCGCGGGGCCTGTGGGAAGACCCGACTCACAACAATGTCTCCGGCTCCAGGGGTCTTGGTCTGCTTTTTTCTGCCTCTTCCAATTGGTGTAGGCCGTCCCGGCGTCGGTAATGAAGGGTCGCCGCTGAATGAAAACGACGACATTTTGATTTCGAGTCCGATTTTGAGGCCGGCTTCTTGAAGGAGAAACTTTCTTCCCATTAGATGCCAAACCTGTGCAGGGCGTTTGAAGTGGAAGTCGAATGAAAGCGGTCATAACGAAAGACTTCTGTGCTTCGGTACTGTTTCCGATGTGTACTAGATTGCGCACACGGCTTCCCGTCTACTAGAAGACGCTGCGCTGTCATTCTGACGATGACGTTTCGTAGAGTGTTTTGCGACATTTGCTTAATACTGTGAGCCGTAAAAGACCGGATATGTGGAGAGACAATTATTAGTTCAATTTCCTGATGAAAAAAGGTTGGGAAAAAGAACTCCCTTATTTGACCGGTAGATGGCTTTAGTGATCGATGTCTCGTGAAGTATCGATCGTACAGTTTCAGTTTTATGCTCTTTTTCAAACTGACACTTAACACTTAAGAAAAATGGCCAACATAAGAGTTGTTCCAATGTTCCATCCACACACGTCGCACACTAGCTAAAAATTCCGGGAGCTTGGTTGGGATGTTTCAATGCGGAGCTCGCACCTGTTTCGGAAAATTGTAAAACTTCCTGAGTGATAAGAAATAAGAAACAAGAAAATACTGTGAAGATTGCTAGAGTTTTTTGCCAATAACGACCAAGCTAATAGGGGAACTATGAAGTTACCTTTAAAAAGGCAACACATTCTACAACAAAACGGTGCAAATTTGATGCAAATCGAACCATCGAAAACATCTTAAATCAAGTTTTGAAACTGACGCCAAAATAATGGATTTCTCTTTCCCCACTCAATTTTGTTTGCATCACATCTTCGTGATCATTTCGTAATTTACAGTAATCCGTTTCGTTGATAGTGGAGATGAAAACCGATCCGAAAAGTGTGCCGAAGACTATTCCTATAGATGATATATTGCATAGAGTAATGATCATGTTAATGGCCATTGACATAGATTTACAACAATAAAGAAAGGTGCTTAACGTACATTTTCAAACGTTTCCACTCCCGTTTCCCTTGTTGCAGATGCATCTAACGATGAAACTGTCGCTGGTGGTGGCGCTCCTGCTGGCGAGCACGGCCGGCCACCGGTTGCCCCTGTCCGACTCGATACTGGACATCATCAACACGCGGCACGTGGAGCAGATACTGGCCGAGCGGCGGGCGAATGCGTCGCGCGAACACGAGAAGCGCTACATGGTGCAAAACGACCTGGACGAGGACGTCACGGAGGACGGAGCCGACCTGTACCAGACGCCCGAGGTGGCGATCGATTTCGACTTCAACGGACGCCGCCAGGGTGGTGGCCGACCGCACCACCACCACACGCTTCCGGCGTATAACGAGTCCAGCGAGGGTGGCCACCATTACCACCACCAGCAGCAGCAGGGTCAGGGCCAGCAGTCGGATCTGCTGACCGATGTGCACGCGTACCGCGGCGACAAGCTGCTGAAGTCGAGCAAGAATGCGCTGCTGGTGACGCGCAAGGAGTATCTGAAGAAGGACTGGTGCAAGACGGAACCGCTGGTGCAGCGGATCCGCGAGGAGGGCTGCCTCAGCCGGACGATCGTCAATCGGTTCTGCTACGGCCAGTGCAACTCCTTCTACATCCCCAAGTCGCCGAAGCGCAGGCGCCACGGCGGCGGTGGTGGTGGCGTCGGTGGCGGCGGGGGCAACAAACCCACCCCCCGAAGCTACTCGGTCGGGCACCACCGCAACCGGGATCCGCCGCGCGACTACCGGGAGCGGGAGGTGGACCTGGACTTCGAGGACGAGGACCTGACGGGGCCGTCGTTCCGTTCGTGCGCCTTCTGCAAGCCGAAGAAGTTCACCTGGGTGACGGTGACCCTGCGCTGCCCCTCGCTCGTGCCCCAGCTGCGCCGGAAGCGCATCCAGCGCATCAAGCAGTGCAAGTGCACCGCCGTCCCGCTCCACTAGGATCAGCTACTAGAGAGAGCGAGAGAGAGAGAGAGAGAGAGAGCCTCGCTGGAGTGCTTTCGGCCAACGGGGACCTGTTGTAAGACTTGCGCCACGTTGTTTGTTGGTGGCGCTCGCGTTACTAGGTTATGATTTGATTAGGCTAACGTAGGGGGGGCCCTCGTGTGTGTGGGTGGGTGAGTTGCAACAAGTTGTAGAACTTTCCCGGGCTGGAGTCACTGAACTACTTGCGCCGAAACTGATGCAAAGTCCAAGAATGGTTGGCCAGTTGTTTTGTGGTGGTTCTTCCGAATTGCCCGAAGTGGACCAACGTCTCTTCGGCCAACTTTCCATTTTGAGCCATCTCGCCCGAAACCGGCCACCCGAAGACGGCCTGTTCCGGATGCAAGAGCTGCCAGAGTGGGAAGGTGGTAATTTTCGCCATTTCGTTAGAGGTGGTGCGTGATGGATGGTGGTGCGTGGCCCAAAAGTCGAACACGTGGGCCCTGGCCACCGAGGATCGTGAGGTTCGAGAATCTGCCTTTCGCGCCCGTCCGGAACTGAGAGCAGCGCTCGGGGCTCCCTCGGAAGACCCACGCTTCCGAGTAGGTTGGCCGGCTCCTTCTCCCGGTACGCACGTGACGTCGGCCGTTGGAGCCAGAGATTCATTCATTAGCCCGACGGGCGCGCTGTGCTGAATGAGCGATCGCTTGCGCTAAATGCGCTCCAAATTGGAGAGAACGACGCCAGACACCGAAACGCCCATGAACCGCGGCGGACGCCCTGACACATCTCCGGTGTCTCTCTCTCTGATGTCATGCCCCACACGCTGTGACGACGCCGCACTAGACGAGTCAGCCTAACAAGTGGGCCGCCCCGTGATGGTTGAAGATGGTTCTCTATGAGCAGCGCGCGCGTGCGTCAAGGTGTCCTGAGGCGAACCACCGATCCGATGAGATAATCTTCGTGTGAAACATACACATGGCCGGGCGCGGGCGCACGGGTTCACATATATTACACATCCTGTGTATTGGTTGGGTGAATAAATTAGTTATGATTGGGTGCGCGCGACGCGATGCAGCCGCGCCGGGGGCCGGCCGGGTCCGCGAGATGTCGCCAGAATCGGGCCGAAATCGGGTGGTGTTAATTATGGACACGACACCGCCCGGGGGGCCCCGACAGGGTATCCGATTTCCTCCGTTCGCCAAAGAGTCGCCGCCGGGACGCGACGCAATAGCCCCGCGCAACAATGAGTCACACCTTTTTTTTTGTTGTGAGGAGGAGCCGAGTTCCTGCGTCGATCTGGAACCGCCGGGTAATAGAGATGGTTATTGGGTTTAATGAAGAGACCGCGATCGGTCAGCCGACCGGTATCCCCGCGGATGAATCAGCGCCTCGGCCTGTTCGGATCAAATATCGCACCGATCACCGCTGGGAGAAAGGGAAAAAATCGAAAACAATCCGGACTCAGCTGACTTTTTCGGTAGCACGCTGGAAGTGCCGATGACGAAGAGGTTAAGAATTCGATACCCGTCACCGGCAGGACCTGCCTGAAGGAAGCCCAACCGCACACATCCACACACACGCGGGGCTCTCGAAACGTTCGGATTCGGGAGGAGGATAATAATTATAAACACATTGATTGCCGATGACACAAGATGATGATGAAATCGTAACCACCTTTCTAGTTGTAGTGCAGTAGTGCAACAAAACAAGTAAAAAAAGAAAGTATTTATTGTACAACGGCGCGCGAGTGTCCGGTCCGGACACGCGCAGGGGCGGAGGGGCCAGTGCCAGTGTTGTGGGCCAGCAAACGATCGATTTATTAAAAAAAAAAACAATATTAACCAGATCAAGGGACACGAACCATACAAAGAGTAGCGCGGAAGTACCAGATTTGAGAGAGAGACCAGGATGAGGTTCCCCTCGAAGTTAGCGTCCCCCCCCCTGTCGTAAGTCGAATGCCATGTCGAATAGTGTTGCGTTATGAGTGTGTGCGTGTGTTTTTTTATTGTAAATCTTAAGTCACATATTTATAAACACCTACCTTGACCTACCTACCTACTAGTACTTCTCTTCGACGAAACAAATCCCAACAGTATTGAAAGCAACAGCAGAGAGAACGAGAGAGAGAGGGGAAAAGAAAGTAGAGGATCGCAACAAGGACTTGCCCGATCGATTGGGTTCGATCGGTGCGATTCGTCCGATTCGCCGGAAATTTTTCGTTCGTTCGCAAAGCAAATAATTTGTGTTATGGAAATAATTTTCCGCCGGAAAATTAGCATTTTTTTCCAGTAACAAAAACGTAGCTAGTAGCCAGTGCTGCTTTGCATTGTTCTCCGTATGCGTCTGTGGCCACGGCCAGGATCGCGGAGAGCCGGACCGTGAAACAACCGTCTAGACAACGCGACCGAGCGCGTCGTCCGGCACAGTCGTCAAATCATATGTTCCTACCAGTTTATTGTAATATTAATTAGTGATCGGCGCTACGGCCACAGCCGCCGCCGATTTATTAGGAGTTAGGAGTTCGTCCCGGGCACAGTAATTGGAACAGTTGTTGTTTTTGTTCTCCGTGCTTGTGGTGCAGCCATTAAACCTTAAAAGGGGTAGAAAATGTAACGCAAAAAGCAAAAAAAAAGAACAGAACGAAATCCCAACCTCTGAGGTCCCAGCAGCTGTGGTTTTCGAGGGCCAGCCCCATTTTGGACCCGAGCGCGTGTGAAGCGCAATTAGCGCACCCATCCCGCGTGCCACGTGCTGCTGTTGGGCTGATGATGATGATGCAGCAGAAATCACGTGGCCAGGAGTTATCCGTTTAAAGGTACGATGAAAGCTGTGCTTGGACCAATATGGGCGCATAAAAACGCAAGTATTGACATCGCGCTCAGAAGCGAAGCACAGAAAGAGAGAGAGAGTATGGCCCCATGGCAGATCGTCCCAGAACCAGAGAAAGAGAGACAGAGAGAGAGAGAGAGAGAGAGAGAGGGTAGAAAGCTAATTTAATCTAAAACGAGCAAGCAAACGCACTAATAAATGTTTCCATAAAACCGTACAAGAGTGGCCAGTGGCGGTGTGTCCCTGATGGAAGGGCCGAAAATGGGCTGGAACAGATTAGAGAAGTGTTAAGCTGAAGCTGTGAGACCCGAGAGAGCCCCGGCTAAGATGACACAATAGAACAAGAACAAAACACACACGCGAAAAAAACGTGGAACGAAACGGAGCATTAATAAAAGCGAAATAAATAGCGCAAGCTCAACCCAAGATTTATCTGTTTGTCTTCGTGTCTGGCCGGCAGGGATTTGTCTGGCAGACGGAGCGCCACGATTAGGCGATTACGGCGCCGGACCAGTCCTCCGGTGGATCCGTTTGACCGATTGGTCCCTGCTGCTGCTGCTGCTGCTGGCCGGCAAAAAACGGTTTCATTTACCTACTTACCGATTTCCGAAAAACAACCGTGCGAAATCCGAAAAATGCCCATAATCTGGGAGGACCAGTTTGACTGGGAGTGCCCGGTTTTTTGGTATAACAAACATTCGACACCATTCATCATCGGGCCGGCCCGTTTCGGTGCTTTTGTTTTAAATAATTGTTCGCAGATATCGGCAATTTTGCGACTTCCGAAAAGAAGGTGTCCATGCCCCCGGCCACACCAAGGTGGATCACAGAAACGCAACGAAACCCAGCGGTCCGGTCCGCCGCAACCCGAGCTACTTATTAAATAATAATACGATACGAGAAACGGCAATGAAGACCCGGCGCATACCCGAAAACAAAGTTTCAAGATGCGATCGGGCATTGGGAGATCCTGGCCACGGCCTGAAAGGAGAACGGCCCGGGGGCTCGTACACGTCACGCGAGCAAAAGGCACTGAACATAGGTCTCGCAGGTCTCGGGAGCCTTCGAGCGTGGCGCCTAAATTGCGAAACCGGCCCGGCGCTTACAAAACATCTGTCCATCTGTCTTCCGTTCCGATGTGTTTTTGCGGTACTTTGTTTGGCCGAGGTTCCCATAAGTGTGGCTTTGCGAGTGTTTACCAACAATTCTGCGTCACTCTGCGGTGGAGGACCCCTGAGACTCTGGATCCTGGTTGGTCCGTAAACATGCTCCAGCCAAAGTGGCACAATCTCTCACATTTTGTTACATAACTTCTTGGGTTCGAAACCTTTGGCTCCGAGTTGGTAGTAAGTTGACCGGAGGAAACCAACTTTTTTAGTTAATTAATTAGTAACATTAAGTTTTGATTGGTGAGAAGGGTTGCAGACTCAGCGTTTAAACTGCTAATTAGACGTAATGGACCCGCGCGGTCGTAACGTTTTATGGGCTGGAGTTCTAGTTTGTAAATATGGCGCACACAGATTGTCTTGCTCCGACTTTATGGGGCGTTATCAATTCGATTCAATTATGCTGTCGTAGGAACGGAAGGAACGACCAAAGAGTCTGGTGCAGTGCATTAATTTTTCGCTCCATCAGCGACCGATGGCGGAGATTACTGCACCGATGTCTAATAAATACCGACATTTTACTACGGGCTGTCGGTTCCATCCCTGATGGCGTTCACTTTCAGCCAATATGCAACCGCGGTGAAAAATCAACTGCCAACTGACTCAAGCATCGCAGGGAACCGCAGCAAAAGTCAATTTTACATCCGCTGAGTCAACGGCGAACTTGTCTTATCACTTTCGAAGATTAAATTTGGTCCCCTCGGGCACGGATCACAGAGGTGAGTGGCATTTTTGAGATCGAGCGGGCATCCAACGTGTAGACGAATCGCATTCGGAGGACAATTTGGCTGTCTGCCGCGGCGCGTCTATTTCGCACGACTGGCTACGACATGTTCTTGTTTTGCGATTTTCTAGCACCGACCGTGCGACCGACGCGACAGTCCGCGTTGTGTCCTGTTGTGCCAGTGGCTTCACAGTTTATTTAGTTTCTAACTTTGAAAAGTTCTAATAAAGCAAGGGCACCAAAACACAATTTGCAGTATACCCAGCGCGAGTTGGCACAATTTGGCGCATTACCGATGAGGTCGAAAACAGCGCGTAACGCCGTTTCCAAGCACCGCAAACACAATTTCCGTCTCGTTCGGCAAGCCAAGCCGTGGAAGTAGCTTCTCATCTAGCGACTTTACAACCTCGTACGTTTTGGTGTCATCATCGAACTCGTTTATCCTCGCCAGGGCCCAACGGGTCCCGCGCACTTTGGGCGTCTGGGCACGGTTGCGGAGCGATTTGGTCTCCCTCTTCTTATTTTCGATAGCATCCAGAATAAATGCTGCATAGCAAACGGGAGTCAGTGTAAATTACGACAAACATCACCGTATTCTGTGGGGCCAGTACTCACTCATTTCGTCAGGGGAAAGTTTCGGATCCACCGACTGGGAACGGGACTCTGGGAGTTTGTTATTTTCCGTTTCGACGGGTTTCAAGGATTCACACGATTTGAATACACATTCGGCCGCGGCTAGCTCCAGATCTTCTCTGTACGAGGCAGGCTGTGGCGAACCAATCCAGCGGTCAATTCCGTACAGAATCGATTCATCCAACGTTGGACCGAAGAACTGATGGCGCGCTCTGGATGCGATGCTGTAGCGTGGTAAACTTCTTAGCCTGGCTGAGCAACTACTCGACGGTTCGGAGGAAAGCATTTTTCTTGTGAAACGATGTGGAATTTTGTTGAAAACCAGTTTCGACCCGGTCAGCCCGATAAGTTATTGCAGAAGAATTGGCATTGGCACGATGTTTGCTACGATGCGGATTGAACTCAACCACATCGCTATCGCTTCCATGGCTACCAGCTTCTCATACAATAATTGCTCTAAACCTAGATATCATGGATTCATAGTTTTACTTCCAAATAATAGTTTGTCGATATTTATTATTAAGAAAATTCTATCGCTTAGGAAAAGGACGAATCAATTTTCCAGCATCGAGCCACAGATCAACTGTAAAGCTCGGTCGGAGCTTTTAGCCAAGACACCAGAACAAAGACGAGCGATGCTATAAAATGTGCTTCACCATAAAATCGCAATGAAGCACGTTGAGTGCGGAAAATGAAATCGCCCGAAATTGGGAAATGTAAGAAAAAAGAAGAAAAACTTGCTTTCGGGAAAATTCTAGCGACCTAAAATAGTGAACTGTTATGCAATGCGCTATTTCGGCCCTTTTATTTAAGCTTAGATGCTATGAGAAGTGATTTATTCGCAGCACCTTTTCTGGATTGGTATGTTTGGTTGTGAACTAAATATCATTATAGTTTCAACTATATTAATTTTAATCATTAATAAACATTTGTCCATGGTGCTGTTTGAATGATGTTCAATGTATAAAATAGGTATGAAGCGCCATTTTATCAAAAGTCGCAATTTATGGGGGAATAGAAAACCCTAGCAAAAGAAGGTAAGTTATTATATCGTGTTGATTGCATATTTCACATCAATCATGACTGAATATTTTGTGAAAACTCTTCTGTTTCGATGATCGAAGCTCCTGAAAGTGATTATTACACCATGCAAAAAATGTCATTGAATCGGTTTTTGAATAGGTAGGAATTTTGAATAGGGCTCAAATAATAGCCATTTTCAGCGCCATCGGTCCATGCAATAGTTTTCACTTTTCCTCCGATGCCGATTACGCAACAAACAAAAGTTGGCCCCACATAAAATAAAATGGGGCTTCAAAACCCACTACACGGGTAAATGTCACCGGGTTTTCTGGTCGGTGTATTGCAAAACGCGAACACGAATTGTGGCCACGGGTTCGTCGATGGCGAAAAATCGATACGTTGAAGTTGGAATGAAAATTTTCGGTCCCAAACGGCCATAATGCCGCGCAACATGGCGCAATGGTAAAAGTTCTTTCGTACGCAAACGCTTCGGTTGTTCTTGGTGTGGGCGCCACGGGGGAGCACTGCGGCCGGTGGGAGCACACGGGCCACGAAATGGAACCAGAATGTATCCATACCAACGGGGGCCATTTCTGCCCGGCCGAGCTGTACATAGTATCATCACAGTAGGCGGAGTTTAGACAAACGTTCAGGTGGCTAACGGCGTGTGCTGGTGTGCGCCTGGGCTTACGGCCTCCAAGGACACGGCCGCCGTCGGTGTTTTTGGGGCCGGGATCGAGTGGGTGTTTGGTGAAAATTAGTCGGCAGGTATTAGAACGGAACCCGAGTGTCTCACTGCAGTCCGTAAAGCGGAGCTTTTGGGTGAGTTTCTTGAAAAATATTGCCAAGAGCTGTTGTTGTGAGGTCATTTGCAGCTGGGAGGTACTGACCAAGAGTTTTTAAAAAGCATTCAAATAATCCCTATTAGCTAGCGGGTTGGACATATTCTAGAGCTTTCCAGGACATTACCTCACGAATTCTTCAATTTGAACACTACATTAAAATACTTGGATTACCTATTAACCAATATTAAATATAAAATTAATAGTCGAGGCTCCACACCAATCTTTTATTGGTCTTTCATGCATTAAAATAAAAATGAACTAACGAAAAACAGTTTCATTCGCCCATAATATTAATTGCATTAAACACCTTGCCAGCGCTCAGGTCGCAATACAGATTTTCCAATTTCTATCATTTATACGTAACTCTGACTTCCAGTTCGATCCAGCGGAAGCTGATGAAATGCTTTTTCCGCATGAATGACCAGTCGGTGAGGGAAACCCGTAGGTGTCCCTTTGCCGATACAATGGCACATCCTGCCCTAGCATGGCGTTGGCGCATTGTCCATGGTTGCGATGGTGTTTAAATGCTACAAAAACGCAACTCTTTCATCCATAACCCCGGGTCTGGAAAGTATCGAACAGGCTTCAATCGCGGCAATGAATACGGCCTTGGTGCGACAAGGACTTGTCACTGGCGCTTCTTCACTCCCGCAGCAGGCCCCTACCGTTTAAGAGCGGGGCTCCTCCGTCACATTCTTTAGTGCTTGAGTTACCGTTAAGTGACTGTTTGAACGACTTTATTAACTTCCGCCGAACCGGCCGAGCCGAAAGATGCGAAGAATTTTGTCAACATCCACCCCGCCCGCCAGGACGATGGGAAACCGACTACGGCCGACGGGGACGCATGACGCATGATTCCCCTTTTGCGTTTGCGATGGGCCACGCTTCGGTATAAATCAGGTGGAAAGTTATTACTCTCCGCGCGTTGGCGATGGCTTGGCAACGGGGGCCCTGTCAGGAATGAAGTGGCAATAAGGTAGCGGCACCACTCCGCGCCCAGCGACTTCCGGGCGACCGGGGGTTCCGGGGGACGCGTTGGACGCGTGTCGGTTTGCGATCGACCATGTCGAATGGGATGAGAGATGGGAAGATTGCGGACCGTCCCAGGACTTGGATCGACTCTGGGCTGTGGAGCTGTGTGCGGAACTGGAACAAAGTGTGGATTAAAACGTCTGTGCACGATAAGATAGCAGCGTAATATGTATGTGTTTACTGCCTACAAGCGTCCTCTACTGTGTAATGATTTATTGTAGTTATGGTTAGGCTCTGTTGAAGGCATTTACACTTTCAAACGCTTTTTGAGCCTCGCACAGAACCACAACTTGTTATGTAATTTGCATATAGCTGTCTCATTGCTACATACACTCTTTGCATTATTTTTATATTTTAGTTGGAAGCAATTTTCATTCGAAACAAAACTTCAACCATCTCTGATTAAATTATTGGGCGTAAAACGATATTTCTTCAATGCCATGACAAAGACATAACCAATTTCCAGAACATTGATTTTCTTCCACAGAATGAGTCAGAAGCTTCCATTTGAAGTGGTCACACTGAGAACGTTGGTTGTTGTGGAAGAACCAAAAAAGACGAGAAAGAATTCATTACGCACGGCAAACAAGGAACACAGCCGACAGTTACCACACCGTGTTTACTAACAAAGTGTTTGATAAAGACAATTTTGTTGACCGAGTTTGATGAGAAACGCGCGACAAGACACGTCGGGTTCGCGTTACGCACCACCGCTTCATCGAAAGTTACTTAAGACCCAAAAAGTAACTGCACACGTTTCAGTACATACTCCACTCGGGCTCAATACTGCTGACGGTGCAGCCATGGGAGGTGAGCTTTAGTCACTTCAATCGTGATGTAGAACGAATGCCCAGCAGATTCTGTCTTGTCCAATTTGTAGGGCTTGTTGCTGGCATCACGCCTCTGCTGGTCGCCGCAGCTTGGCTGACGGCAGCCTCGAGTGGCCTTTCCATCGAGCGCGAGGCGACAGTGGAGCTGATTCCGAACGATCTCGTGGAAGTGAATGAAGTGTCTAAGCAAACAATCAGCAGCCCACAGAAGGTGATCGAGAATCAGATCGTCAAGGTGGCCCGCATCGTCCAGCAAGCCTTCGATGAAGCCAGGAGGAGCTGGAGACAGAAGGAGAAAAGGGACGCCGGCGTTCCGTACGTGTTTCCGCTGCTGACGTGCATTGTCAGTGAGTGATCGTGACCAGGTGGGGTCCCCCTTTGGGTTGCTCGAATTCTCGTGTCAATGTTTCCTTTGCAGGACTCATGAAGTCTGGCCTGATACCCGAACCGGTACTGAAAGGAATGCTGGCGTCAGCCAGCGAATCATACACGAAATTGATGGGCTCAAATAAGCCTTCGTTGGTCTCCGGTGCTTCGTTCCTGTCGCCATCACTGCCACCATCTCCTGTGTCTACATTGACTGGCGTTGCATCTGGATTTGCCAATGGAGCTGCACTGGGAGTTGCTGTTGCCGGTCTTCCTGGTGCGCCATTGGCTGGAAGTGCATTAACTGGAGCTGGGCTAGCTGCTTTAGGAACGGCGGGAGGTGGCGTCGCAGGAGTTCCAGTTCCTGGCGGAATGCTCCCTGGTGCGCCATTAGGTGGAGGTGGATTAGCTGCAGCTGGAACTGGGCTAGAGTTAGCATCTTTGGCCACAGGAGGTGTTGGAGGAGGAATGCCTTTGGGGGGTGAAAGTATCGCTGGAGTTCCGGTTGGTGGCGGTATGCTCTCGGGAACACCGTTGGGAGGTGGAATACCAGCAGCCGGTGGTGGTCTAAGCTCACTAGGGGCCGCAGGAAGTGTCGTTGGAGCTCCGGTTGGTGGCGGAATGCTTCCAGAAACGCCGCTAGGTAACGGTTTACCTGGCGCAGCCTCTCAAACCGTTGCCGGAGCGCCGTTAGGAGTCCCTGGAGCTGACGGTGGAGCAGCGATGGGATACGCAATGGGTAATGCAGCAGGTTTCGTTGCCGGTTATTCAGCAGCAAATATGGCAGGGTCTGCAACAGGAATAGCCGGTGGGTCTCCGGCCTCATCAGGCGCTGTTTTAGGACAGGCTCTCAGTATCTCTAAAGCAGTTCTGAGATGAAACTGATTTGGATTTATCGGAATGTATATAGTTCGTTTACTTAATAGGATTCAATCATTAATTTATAAGTGTTTTTGTTAGATAAACTGTATTAATCCTATATGAAAGAGTAATGAAATGTGCTGTTTGATGTTGAAAAGAGGTTTCAGAAAAGCGACGAGTTATTTTTCAAAGCAAAAACTCCTTCTCAAAGACGGGACAAAAAGTTCTCTCAAAATGGCGGAGCAGAAATGCTAAATCTAAGAAGTAGATCAAAAGTATTTTAAATGTGTATTCTATCTGAGCTTCGAAAAACCAACGCTGGAGGTCTACATACACTCCAACTGTGGACCTTCTGGACTGGAAAGTGTCACAAGAATGATGTTTTATTTATAGCACGCATTTTTTTGCTCGTATTGCTCGTGTCTAGCCGATAATATGATTTCCATTAACTTTTTGCGTCGAGAAAAAATAAAACGGAAAGAAAATGGATGGTTGCACAGTTTTTAGCTCGCAGCAAGCTATGTCGGAACCCGTTGCCATCGCAGAGGGCAAACCATTCTTCGTTGGTCGCAGCAAGCCTCGGCGAAATGCTACGTCTCTACCCAGTGACGGGTTGACGTCAGTGGAAGTACCGTGCGTGGTCGGAAAGGTGACTTCGAATCGACAGGAACGGAAGTACATAAGGGCCAGCGCCAGAGCTCCACCTTCGCCGGCTGTGGATTGGGTAGAAAGCGGGCCCGTTATGTAAGAGCAATGAACACTGTAGAGAACGGCTGCTACTGTTGCCACCCCGAAAAGTTGGTCGCCGAGATTGCGGATGGCGCTGAGTGGGCGCATCCCGCTGGCCAGGCTGGGGAGAGGACTCCAACACAGTGAAACACGCCGGAACGGGAGTCCTGGCCCGGGAGAGAAAGCGGTCGGCCAGGCGCACATGCGCGGAAGCAGCCAGAGAGCGAGAGCCTGATGTCTGCCTCGGGCGAACGCGAGAGCCGGGGTCGGCTGTATCGCTATTTACCGGAAGATGCCAGACAAGGACGATCCGGACGGGCACGGGCCAGACGATTGCTAACCGTCGTCGGGCCAGTGAGCGATAGTCGGTGCCGTCGAGCAGCAACCACCACCGTAGCAACCCGGAGTCCGTAGCTGGAAGTTCAGTTGGACGCTAGCAGGTTCGATCTGGCATTAGCTGGCCATCCTGTCCTTGGGAGGGTCAGCTTTCCTGGGCTTCGCTTGTCCCGGGTCCCGGGCACACCAGGGTCCGAGCTCCAGCGGCGTCCCGGGCCAGTGCTCCTCTCTGGGTGCAGCGGGGCGCATTCCCGAGCCCAGGACCTTTCATTCCCCGGGGGTCCCTGTGAAGCTTTTCAGTTCTTCCGTAAGTTGTGGTTTTAGTGCACCGACCGAATTCGTGAAAGTTGATCGAGTGCTTGATCGAGAGTTCAGATAGTTCCGTTCCTCGACCAGTGTCTGTTGGCTACAATGAATGGTTGAGGTCGTAAAAGGACAAATGTCCTGAAATAGTGGCAAAATGTCCGTGGATATTTAGCAACTTGTGGGTGTACGTGTGCGTTTGTGTGTGCGGGTGTGCGTGGGTGCTTGTGGCCTCAGTGCTTAGGTGTGGTCGATCTATCTGCTGTGTGGAGAGTGCCCTTCGGAACTGGTCAGCTCAATGGGAAAATCGCCAATCGACAGAAGAATAGACAGAAATCGGATCGGAACTTGAGAGGTAAGTTTAAAGTGGAGCAAAAGGTCCATCGTTGGGTACCGAACCTTTGCGCAGACCGCAGGACATAGTTGTGCGCATGATCGGTCCGAGCAGAGGTCATAGAGCATGCGAAATGGAAAGAAGTCAAGGAGTATAAAATGACCATAAATGGAAAGTGCGTTTTGTCAAATTTGCTCTGCGAATTGATGCAAAATTAACAATTAATCATGAATTTGGATTATTGCATAATTTGAAATTACTATTTAGTTTAATCGTGATCGCTACATTTTAAATGAATTCGGGTTGGTTTAATGAATTTATATGACAATCTGCATATCCTTCAATTGTATTCTGTTGTGTTGTGCAACAATTTTTATTATAGACCTTTTTTGGATTAAATGTCCTCATAAAGATTTAAACATTTTTTTCTAGTCTCCCCCAGAGTACAACATGAGTTCGAAGTGGATGTTGCGCTGATAGCTGCAATCTACGCCTCGTCACCACTCGCGTGATCTTCCCGGACCGAACGGTACACAAACCGCGGCCATCCTCTTGGGTTGGGCGTATATTGACCACCTGAGACCGGCTCAACGACCGCATCGACAACATGCCTGGGTTCGCAGATTTCAAGGACCGTGCGTCCAACATTTTCGGTGGGTAAGTAGCAAACATTCCGGTTCCGTTCCGGCCAGATCCTTCAACTGACGAACGCACTCCGCTCACTGAGCGGTTGACTAGCTAAGCCGTGTCCAAACCCCCCATCACCGTTGCATCATGGGCCAGGGCCATTTGTAATCCGGATTTAGGATCCACTCGAGGCTCGACAATGAACGGCGAAGCGGTTTTGCGCGGCTGCAGTGTTTTGTTATCAGCTTCTCAAGGGCCCCCGTTAGGCCCGTTCGGCCCCGCTACTGCCGTCGACATGCGTAAGCTGTGATGGATGAACGATTCGGTTATCCGCTTTGCCGGTGCCGGTGCTGGGAGTCAGCGAAGCGAACCAGGCGATATGATTGGGAAAAAAATTGGCCAACGATGACGTGTCTTTAACGGTGCACTCTCCGATAGTTCGGAAGGCATCGGAACTAGCAACTTGTCTATTTTAAAACAGGTTTTCTTGGCTTTCCTATCAACGGCCTCGCAATCCTTCAAATTGGCGAAAATGCTCATTAATTTAAGCGGATTAGACGATCTGCATCTCTGTGCAGTGCGTTAAGTGCTCCGTAGCTGCGAGCCGCCTAATCCCGGAGCTCAGTTACGAGTGGAGCGATAGGCCGTGCCAGATAGCAGGATTTGTTTATAAATGACTAAACTACATGTTTCGCTTCCGTTCGGCTACGCCCACTCGGGAAGCGATGGCAACTGAGCCAACCGTCCGCCAAAAAGGGGTTCCGGGAAGTTCCCTGCTCCGAATGCTGCGATGTTTAATAGAATTTATTTATGATAATACCTTCTAATGGGAGCCTAATGGGAGATTATTTACCAGGAGTGTTATTGAAAACCCGGCCAAGGCTCACGGTGACGCCCCGGCTAAGGGCGGAGGACTTCGCGGAGTTGCGCGGCGATAAAAACGATGGAAAAATCTCTTCTCCGTCGACCGGGACGACGAGGACGACGACAATAAACTAGGACCTGGTTGGGATATCTTCACATCGGCCCTCCGCGCCCCGGGGTGGAGTTGGTCTGACGGGTGATGGACGCATTTTGAATTTAATTAAGCACGGAACGAAGAAAGGGTGTTTCCGTAGCTTCCGCCGGCCGTGTGCAGCGTCTCGTGTGATAAAGAGATTTATGCAATGCCGTTCCGGGACTCCGGTCCTCTTTCCTCTCCTGCGGCTTTTCGCTCCTGCGCCGGAGCTCGTTCGCCGATTCCGGTTCCCGATGGCTTCGGGGCACTTTTTAATGAACTCAAACTCGGTTGCCATTTTGTGTTTGTGACGGTCCGAGATTCATGACAGATATTTATGATCTGCCCGGGAGCTTACTTCCCATAGAACTCCTCCCGAACCAAAAAAAAACCGAACCCGGAATATAAATATCAAATGTGATACGGTTTCACGTCACATCGATCGGAACCTCTCACTCAAAACCGGAAGTACGTTCCGCTGTGGTGACAATCAACGCCCCGGGTGTGGATTGTGTTGTGTGTCGCCAGGCAGCCCCCGGGTAAGAACCGTGTAACCGTGCGCCCTTTCTGCATCAACCGGCACGTGCGGAGAAGGCAATTTCGCTACGCTACGGAACCGCGCACTAATGCGTACACTCTGTTCGCAGTTCCCATTTATGATAAAGTGCTACGGTGTTAAGCCCAAGGCGACGACACCGGCTCGGAGCGTAAGATTTGCCGGACAAACCTGTTAATAAGTTGCGACTCGTGCGATCCTTGCGCTTATCGCGTCCTTATCGCTCCGACTCCCTGTTTCCCGACATTCGAGCACTAATTCGACCCCTGGGGAACAATTTGTTGGCCGCTTGTTTGTTGAGCCGTTGAGCGACTAAATCCTGTGGCGAACATCGCGAGCCACTAAATCAAGCCGCAAAGCCTGCTCAGTGACTCCTGCTCAGTAAGCTCAGGAGGTGCATAAAAAAGGGAAAAACAATATCACCAACTGTGGCGCGTTAAACCTTCGCTACGGGAGACCGCAGGACCGCCCGTGGGCACAGATTTATGAGTGCTGTTCCGATGTCTTGCTGGCTAGAGTAGGGAAAGCTGGGCAGAAAACTTGTCAGAGTTCGTTAGAAAGGATATCAAACGCTTGACATGGAGTGAATGTGAATGCAGTATAAATTTTTTAAAAAGGTTTTCCATCAGCTAAATGACGCTAGGAAGTGGCCAAAGCTTAGGCACAAATCCAAACCCAAGACCCGCCAGGACACGCGTGAGCTCTTCATTTCCTGTCGCCAAAAATAAGCGAATCATTCGGTTTTATTGCGTTATCTATAAATGTTCTGCCCCAGTTCCCCCGCGTTCTCGGAAATTTATCTCGGATTCAGTGAGAGAATTTTCTTTTCCCACCGTCCGTGCTGAGTGCGAAATATGGAAGTGGGAAAAAAATCTTTGTCCTGTCTTTCACCAGCCAGCGCGCCAACATTGCACGAAAACGATTTATCATTTCGAATCGGCGGCACGCTGGCGCCACGAAATCTCGAGATATGGCCAAGAACTCGAGCAGCCCCCTTTTTGGCGCGCGGATGTCTTGGCTTGGCGGAAGTCAAGGCGGCCACGCGAACTCCGCCGGCCGCCAGCTCGGCGGCGGCACTAATAACCGAGCTGCTAGTTGCCGACTGAGGGTGACGGCCGCCTGCCGAACTAGAACCGAGCCACACACTTTTACAGCTTCCCATCGGTTTCCGGTGTCCTTTCGGTCGTGCACGCACAGAACGCAGCATTCAGACGGCATCGCCGGGGCGGCCACGGCGATAAAAAGTAGTGCCAGACAATCGGGCGAGACGGCGGCGACTTTTTGGTGGCGCCACCCAATGTTGGCGCATTCGGTCCTGTCTCTCTCCCGGAATCATCTTCCATCGCGGAAACTCGGTCAATCGATAGCGCTGGCAATTGCCTTCCTTTTGCCGGGCCGTGACCGGATTCTGGCGCCCGGAACCGAAGAATCCTATCCTTACTATCCTGATGGAACATTTAAATAATCAAATAAAAGTGTGCAGTCAGCACATTTGGGCCACAGTAAAGCACCCGTAACCATAATGGTAATTGTTTTTAACAGCCTCCAATCTGCACTCACTTTCCCGAGTTCCCTTCAAATGAACTGGTCAAATGGCTGTAATGGCTGTCAGTTTGAACGGCACGTCCCTGGCCAGTGTTTAGCGCGCCACAAAGCGAACCGTTCCTTCGGTAACCGCACTCGAGCGGTACCTTGCCATACGACGGCCGAGGGCCATTCGAAACGGAAAGGGTTGGCACCCTTTTTTCCCTTCACGCGACGACAGGCTGAAAGTCGGACCAGTCTGGAGAATGATTGCTGCGCGCGCGACAACATCACTCGTTCGATTGTTCCCGGGGACGGGAATGCACCGGAGTCCGTACGAGTCGGATGAGTCGTTTCAACAAGCGAAGCAATTTAATCACGTTAATGGATTTCATTGTTGTGCTGAGCGAATCCATTTGCTTCGAAGCGCAAGCGAACGGAAGTCCCACCCGGACCGGCATAGGTTTCGGTTTTGACGGCGGTGATCGGATACGGGATCGAAAGTCTTGGCCGGTTCTCAGAAAGTATCTTACGTACTTTATCTAATTACGTTCATCGTGTGGCGCTCCCGTTGTCGGTGCCGAAACAAATATTTGAGGACTTTAAAAAATCTTTTCCCCAAAAAAGAAAGAAGCGGATGAAATGTAGAATTTGGGCTCCGGGGATGCCGCGTTTGCATAAATTCTCGAAATTAACATACTGTTTCGTAGTGCCACAGTGTATTTGCTTAGGCGGGCGGCGGCAGACGAAATGGAAATATTGATTACCACTCCCCGGCAGTCCCCGGATTCGCGGACCGGAAGTCGGCTCCTCGGGCAGGCAGCGGATCTAATGATGTCATCGTCGTCGAATAATCGTTCGCATGACGAGCGTGGCCGCGATCGCATTACCGGGCGGTCCATTAAAATTCAGTACTGCAAGTACCGGAATATAGATCTTTCCTTCTTTTCTTTCCCGAATAGTTTCGGGACATCGGGGCCTGGCCTGGTGTATCGACGACGACTGGAGGCGATTGTGCCAATGAGTGGTTCGCATCGATTGCGGTCGTGTAGGGCCACCCTACCACCGCCTTGAAGTTGTTAGCCATTTTGGTCACGTACTGCGCCTTCACACAATTTAGCTCCGGAGCAAGTGGCTTATTGGGTTTCTTAAGGAATGTGATCGAGTGTTGTGTTTTTTTTTTCGAGGGCCGCATCAAGCGACAGCCGAAATATGTTTTCGTCGTGCTTTTTTCATTCCTTTCGACCGCCCCGAGTTCTTGCGCCCGAGGGTATCCTGACGGTCAATTATCGATGGGTGACTTCGCACAGGACATCCCATCGCGGGAAAGGCATCTTTCGGTGAATATTCTCATGAGCCGGGTCAGAAAATTCTGGAATAATGACTCACGCCGGGCATATCGGGGAAATATTATGGGGAATCCCTTTGATTCCGCAGAATGTTGTTGGATAATAAGCAAAAAATACGGAAAGGACAAATTCACAACCCTAATGACCACTACCGCAGGAGCGCCCAGTCCGGGTCGCGTTTCGCAATCAGCACCGATACGATTACAGCGGGAGTTACGGTTGTGATAAAGAGTGACATAACTTGTCCTGGAGCTCGGCTCGGCCACACAAACTACGAGAGATGAAAGACTGCGGCCCGGCTGAAGTTATAATCGGATTTACAAAATTTTGCCACAATCCACAAAAAGAGAGACATCGAAAAAGTGTCCTCCGTATCGGGATGCATCGGGCAGGACTCTGGTGGGATGCTGTCCCCTCGTGCCGGGAAACTTTCGGTGCGGTTTATCGAGCGTACATTTTGTGATTTCTTTTTTTCCATAAGTATATGCTCGTTGCCCGAAAAGGGAGCAATCTGGAGCTCGAGCGGTCCGGGATGCAAAGTTCACGGACCGTTAAGACCACGGACAGCGAAGGAGATTGTCGAACGCACGGAACACGGACACAGGGCTAGGTTGTTGGGTGGTAGCGAATTTTATGATGACGATGACTTTTGGTCATAAATTGTGGTATCATACTTGGACAGGGCCGCCTGACCGAGGAGACCGGGCCCGTAACTGATGGTGTGATTAATTAAAGCGAGTGAAGCATGAAATTGATTTGTGTTAGTCACGGCCGTCCTGCGGCCTAGAAGTGATCCCCATTTTGAATTTGAAAAAATTGGGAAATTTCTAGCGCACGACCAGAGCATAAGCGAAAATAGTCCAATTATATAAATGCAGTGCCGTGGGCCATTACGATGATTGTGTGGTGACCGGAACTGACCAGATGGGTTCTCGCGCCCGTGTGTGCGTTTTTTCCCTATTTTTCACACAAGCTCCGGCACCGGAACTCCACACGACGCCCAGCCGTTGAATAATGGAACTCTTTCGCTTTTCTGTTTGGGCCACGCTTCCACTCACACTCAACCCGAGCGGGATCCTTCGGAGATGTGGCAGAAGATCCTGATTTCGGGCCCGTTTTGTTGCGTTCCACACGAAGATTACACCGTTCCCTGGCGACGATGGGCGACGAAGAATGTGATTGTTGCCACGGTATTTAGACCGACCACCCGGGACGTCCTTATCTCCCCTCCCAGGAGGAAGGACAAGAGACACGATGGACTCTTCAGGGCGAACCATTTGCGACACGCTCGAGTGAGCCATTGATATGGCGTCACAATATTCATGTGAAAGCAAAAATGCTGCCTGTGCCGGGTTTGGCTTTTGCAGCGTTTTGTCCCCCCTGAGATGTCTCGAGGGATGCTTAGCGCGGCTCTTGTGAGCATCGATGACGCGCGACACTCGTCCGGGGAGTCCGCCAGGGGAAATATGAGGCAAAGGGTCGGCAGTGCGGAGCAAATGAAAACACCCATCTACCACACGCTGTGCCTTTCAGGGACGCTGAATGCAACCAAAGCCACGATAAGCGGCTTTTCAGTGCCCCTGCACTCGTTGATATGATAATGAATACGTTCGTCCTTCTGCCTCGCCACATTCAAGTCTCGCAGCGTTTGATGTGGCCACGGAACGGCTATTAGCCGGATCCAGTGCTTCAGAGCTGAATATTAAACGCTAAATATGAGAAACTGATATAAGAAGCCATCCTTTTTTTGTTTAAGCCATCAGACAACAGATAGCAGATGAGATGATTGATTAAAGTACTTAACGAAAAAGTTGCTTGGTGTTGGTTCGAAATCTAATTAAACTGCTTCGAATTCTCAAGAAGCCGCCAGACAGACTGATTGAATCAGAAACAAACCAATTAACGGTTCGCCGCACACCACACACCTTGCCAGTCGTCGAGTTCTGACTCGTAATGATAATTAATATCACAAGAAACCCATGAAGATAATCATTTCTGGCAGCGGGCGCACCGCGCAGATGGATGGCCGGCGAAGCACCGCAAGTGACGAAATGGGTCGCCAGAATGGAAAATCGAGCGGAAAAACTTTTCCCAAAACAATGATCCATTGTGGGACACCGAAGGCCGGGCCGGGCCAGGCGGGACGGCCACTAGGAAAACGGAGTACTTTTATCTTAATCAGCATTTTAGCCGACCCAGGGATGCGATGCTCGGAGGCGGCAGGGTAGCAGGGACGGCTTCCACTTGTTTAAAGAGTGACGTTAAACTTCATCCACCGTGAAGTGTGGCACATCGAATCGGGAATTAACCACCAGCCGAGCGACCACGATGGGTTTTCTCCCCTCCGTGATGGAACCACGACCGGATGATGTCTCACTTTCCGCACGGCGAGGGTTGCGAGTTGAAAGAAATTTTCCCTTCGATCAGCACGGCTCTCATTAACACGGTGCTAAACCTGCAAACAAGCGGCCCCCGGTGAGCGGTGGTGGTGGTGACAAAGCGTGTGTCCGTGGTGCCAGGGAACGTGCTTCCGCGGAACGTGATACAGTTGATGTCCTTGGACGACTCGAGTTGGTGGAAAATATTCCCCAATATTTCCTCATCCGTCGGTACCGAAAAGCGCAACAAAGTCTCGAGGAGACTTTGATTAATCAGCTCGTGAAATGATCACGATTCTCGGGTGCCCATCGATGGACCAATCCTTTTCATGGCGCGCCACTGCTTGATCCTTGCGAAACAATGTACGGCGGCGGGTGGTAGCCACCGAGTGGGAGCTGTTTTGTTGTCATCATTATATGCGGCTTAAATGATTTCCCTCGGGGGTCGCTACTCGTCACATATGGCCAAGTGGGGACTTTCAGCCGCAGGAGCCGAAGCGCCATCCTTTGAATCTGTGTCCTTTCAATGAAACGCCCCGCAGAAACCACAGCGCGCAGGTTTTACGTCGAAATGAATTTCTTCTCCGTGTGGTACTTTTAAGCCCATAACAGGTTCGTTGGTTCCGAAGCCGAAAACTACATTCACGGTGGTCGTGTTTTTGCCTCCCCCGGACGGAGAGCGGGTAGCGATGAAAAATGGGCCCCATTAGAAGGCAAGGGTCGCCGCGGTGCGAACGGAGGGCGCAAATCCTCGTTTGATCGCTTCGACAGCCTCCGCAATCAGGAGACGGCTACGGGGCCAGGAAATCACTCCCCGTGCATGCTTCGACGGTGATTGATACATATGACTTTTCAGTTTTGGGAAGGCCTGTCGGATAGAAAACCTGCCCATAAATGAAGGGCAAACAGTCACAGAAGGACAGAGACAGAGAGAGACAGAGAGAATGGTCCACTTATTGATGAGGTTTAGTCGATTGCCGAGGGGTTAACAATGGAAAAATCGTATCGGTCGGATCGTGATGATGTTGCGACATATCTTAACTCGTTCAAGTGGAACCACATTGGGAACGAATTTTAAGTATGATTGCTTTCAAGCTGAGATGTACTATGAATTGGAAGGATTGATGCCTGTATCATTTATCTCTTTCTTAAGTTTTTCTAGGTTTTCTTAAGTAACCATTTTTACAATAGTTTCCCTTGCAAATTTTCTTCATGTATACTGAAAGCGATCAGATCATGATCGGTTCTGGTTTTTTCAAAAGATTAGTACAATTTCATCATCATCGCTTTCTTCGATTGTCTGACAGATTTTGACTCAAGTATCAAGTAGTAATGGGGCTACTGTGATCCAAAAATGGCCGAAATTCTTTGGGTATATTGAACATGCTTTCTATTTACAATTTGATCGGAATTGGAGGAATTCAAGGACACAGTAGAGCACCAGAACGGTGATAGAATCATGTACACGCCTTCAATCGACCAGCTGTGACGTTGACCGCTAGCAGCGATAAGCTTTGTCGATTTTCAGTCGGACTACATATTTGTGCGTCATAAACAGAATCAACATTGTCTGGCAACATTGTCAAGGAAGCTGCGTCCAGCATCGTCAAATACTTATTGTACTTATTTGAAATTGTGCTGTTCGTGGTCAACCGATTGCATCAAGGTGGCAGAACAAGGTGGAAGTTTGCCGGGTCGGCTAGTAATTCAAACAAAAGAGTTCCGATAAAAGGACTCAACTATTGTTTGCAAATAGGAACAGCAGTCGCTCTCCGTTAGTGACGAAACATTGAAATGATTTGAATTTAGCGGCATAATATAGCATTGCAGCAACCGGAAGACCACTTTAAAGATGTTGGCATACTCTTCAGTCGGTCAACTATGCGCTTTACGACCCCACCAATGTGAGTTGACCAATGTTGGTGGCCTTGCAACGTCACGACGAAAACAGCGAAAACATCTTCTCCAAAAGCAATCTGGAAACACTTTCTTTTGGCGAAGAATGCATGGCGCTCCGTGCCCAGCGTCCACTCCACGTGGGGTGGGTTTAAAAAACCTATTACTCTACATTTAAACGTGGTGGCCATCGTCAACGTGGTGGCCACACCGCCCGGCAGGCCGTCCGAAGCAAACCGTGAAAAAGTGAGACACATTAAGCCACTTGTCTGGCGCGTGATTTGAATGCGTAAACTTGTCGCACTTTCGCCAGACGGATCGATTTCCGGCAAAGAAACGGTGGGCCGGGAAAACCGAGCCCCCCTCGCCAAGCGGTTCATTGTTTACGGTGGATCTGACAATGCTCTGCCGGAGCATAATTGTATCGTTTCATTTGGCGCGAGGTAAGTAAAATCTGGAATAAATTAAACCGCGCTCTGGGCCGACCGGCCCGACCCGTGTGTCGGCATGATTGTTGATCTTTCGTTGACCTGGCCCGCGCCCCAGGCCTCGGAAATGGTCGGAAAACTCACGCTCTCGACGAAGCTCAGGAAGAGAAGAACAATCTGATAATGTTGTCACCGTGCCGCCGGGCGTCGTGGACGTTGGCTCGAGTGTTTGAACGCACGATAAATAAACAAAAGTGGCGAAAATCTCAGGAAATTGCTTCTGAAAGCCGATCCGGTGATGGCGGCAGCGGAGGATGTGCTGATGACAACCGGACAACGGATGGAAGTCCCCCTCTATGGCAGCGCCCTGGACCGTAACGGACCAGGGGAGACCGCTATCTGCGCTGCTGCAGACGAAGACGAATGTGTGGCTGAGGTCGGCAGAGTAGACGACATAAAATTGAAGTAATGACTAAATTATGCCAGAGTCATTTTCGGTCCGATAGATGATCTTAATTTGAGCCGTGCGTTGAGCCGCCGGCTCCTGCAACGGAAGCGGCCCTCGCAGGGATGGCAATGCTCCTTTTTGTCGGCGTTGACAGGCGGCCAGCCTGATGAGATTTGGTGGGAAAGTCACGCGCACTCTCGGGCCTATGATCATCGTCTGGGACCCCGGCACGGAAGCCCGTTATTCGTTAAAGTAATTACACCCGTTTAACCCCTTGGCGTTGTTGCTAAAGATGCTTTTCGAGTAGTGGTGTGATTATGGTAAATGATTGATGAAGAGGGCACCTACATTAGCACCGTTTAGTGGGCGAACAATCTCACTCGTAATAGCTTTTGGAGTTTTTCTCACTCTGTTCGAATGCTTTGGACACGTCTTGCCTAGGAGACCTAGGACCTGCCTCGGACTGATGATCTTTTATACGTATTCCTCGTACTCCATTCCATAGTCTAGTTGGTTTCGTTTCGTTTTCCGTTCAGTTCCGTGGTTCAATCAAAACAATTCTATATTCGTAAAATAACTAAACACCCGTCTGTTTGATGAACGGATCATATCGACGGAATTCCATTACCCATCTCCGATCCGTGATATTGGCAGCCCCGGAAAGGCCTTGCTGTTTGATTCCAAACGTCGGCGACGATTGTCGAATATGGTGCACAAATACGCCTCACGACGCGATTGTCACGTTTCGCTTTCGCTCTCCACAGCATCTTGAGATTTCAATTCACTTTACGCAGAGCCCGCGCTCTTTCGTCGCCTCTAAGGCTTCTTGGGCCCGTGGCCAGAAGCGTGAGTCCCCATTGCCACCATCCATCGGTTTCATTCGTCGTCGAAGGGTCGATTCCGGTCCACAGTTTTTCTTTTGTCGGTCTCTCTAGCTCGGAACGATCAGCAATCAATGGAAACGCTTCCTCTTCGGTGGCTTCCTCTTGTATCGCGCTCGTGGCTTTGATATGGCCGCCTGGCGGTTGCTGTGAGTCGTATGAAAAATTGCCATTATTTCGAATTCCAGGACGCGACTTGGGCGCGTACAGGAATTGAATTTCGGTGGATTTGTACCAATATTTCACAGCTCGGTCTCACTTTACATTCTTGTGCGAAGGATGCTAACGGTGACGGCGGCGGTCCTGTAACCGGAGGTATTCTTCTGGTGGAGTACTGTTTTTTTCTTCCCCGTCCGACCCGTTCCTGGCACCCTCTCAACGGGGTGCCATAAATCAACCGGTCGCGGTACCGTCACCGGAGCAGCCAGTCGGGATCCGCGCCGAGTTTGAGAAATGACTTTAAATTACATCATTATCGCACAATAATCAGCGCGATAAAGTGCGCCTTTGACGCAATTCGTAGTCCATGAAATAAGCCGAATTGTTACGCCTTTTTGTCGAAAGAGTTACTCCGCGGAGGGTTTCCTAGGGTAGTAGAATCGAGACGACATTATTTTATGTACGCTCTGCGCTCTAAGTGTAGATCCCGGTCCCGGTCACGTTCTGTCCAAAACGTTGGGTTGCTGGCTAGCTTAGCGTAAACTTCTTACCGGGAACCCTCCCCTGGCCGACCTCAGCAAACCGGAGATTATGGCCCAATGGTTGTTGCGAAATCTCTTGCTGACAGGTTCCGCGCGCTACTGGTGGGGAACACGCCGAGGAAGTTTATTTTTCCGCTGGCTTCTTTTTTTCAAGCACAGCTTTAAGAGAAGGGTCCCGGTTTCCCGGAGGGGCTGCCCGGAGAGTCGGACGAGAGGCGAGGCGGATATCAATCCTGCCAATTCATTTGATTGCTGTTTTTCTTTCTCGTCAATCCGACTAGGGTCATGTGTCGGTTTTATTACATTTCTATTTTCTTTGTGTGTCGCTCGGTCTCGCTTCCTCGCATCCTGGAATCGATGGTTCGATCCCTTTTCAAGCTGTTTCCGTTTGTTGCATAAACACGGCTGGGCCAACGGGTTGTAGAGGCTAATGCTGAGGTTCGGACGGGGCCGTAACCCTTGTTGATTCACACGAACGACAGAAGTTTGAGGACATCGAAATGAGATCTGCGCTAGTGGTCAGCCTAGCAGTGGCTAGGTATTGACAGCAAGCTCCAAACGAAAGCTTCGGGAAAGGCGAACACCGAATTGCCCCCTTATTTTCGAAAAACAATAACATCTAATGCTACTTTACGTAAGAGGGGTACTTTTTCCGTTCGCCAAAACAACTTTTACCTCTTGATGGCCGGCCTGGGGTGGAATCTGCCCAAACAGATAGCGTTGTCTTTTCGCAAGAGCTCCTCTATTATGGCACATAATCTGCTCGATTCAATCTCTTAACGGCTATTTTTAATGATTGCTTTTCCTACGTCCAACATTCGCAGCGCCAGATTTTCTTCCGCATTTTCACTTCGGCCCGTCCACACCGCGATTCCTTATCTTTGGCCAGCAATTTTCTATTTTCCGTTTTACTCTTGGACCCTTCGGTTGCCGATGGTAACGGGAGAGAGAGAAACCTGGTCCGGTCAGTGCGGTCTGCGTGACGATTGCGTTCTGTCGGCTTCCTCGACACCAGAGGATGTTTGTTCCGCTTCCGCTTTCGAGCACAGTTAAAGGGGATTCCGACTCGAGCGGCCACCGATGGAAGATGGCTGATAATTAGATAGAGACAGGCAATGAAAGAAAACGACCGGATTGGCTACCTTTCGGGCGAGGCCCCGCACTAATAGGAGGGAAATTCAATTTCGCACGAACGATTACCGTTTAATGAATAAATAAGTGCCGGGGTTTCCTTTTCGAGGTATGAGTGGCTCGAAAGCCCCGAACGTGACGTTTGCTGGAAACAATCCGGTGAAATATCTCGTTGTTTGGCAACAACCATTTTAATATCTCCCCTGTTGGGCCATTCCGCCAGTGCACACTGCTCCGGAGTATGAAGTGGACTTGATAAAATGTACCGAAAAATAATCAAAATTATCAACTGCACGTCAGTGATCCGGGTCGGGCAAAATCTGATTTTAATGAACTTCGCTAGGGTGCGGTGCTCGTCATCGGTCCATCAATCAAATCTCTATTAAAGCTGTGGCCCGTCCCGGCATTGGGCGCCGTCCAAATCGATCGAAATACTTCAACCGGAAATTCAATCATCGCGGTACAATGAAAGGCTTAATCGAATGATGATACACCGGCAAAGATAAGCGTACAGAGTGCGACCTTCAAACGGTATCCGCCTGTCCGAGATTGATGGTCCGAGTTTTCCATGCGAGAAAAATGTCGGCCAGGATGGGTCGACTTGATGGCCGATATGCGACGACGATAAGCATATCTAATTTTGATGGATATCCGTTACCGCTTTCGAATGTGCACAGATTCACGAGGAGTCTAGCTTACGGAAACAAAACTGCGTACCCGAGGCAAAAGATTGGCCTCTAGGGGGCCAACCCCTCGGGTGAAGTCTCTTGGGAGAAATTGTCGGTTGTCTGTTCCGCGTGTGCAAGGACCTCGCGAAAACAGTACGATCCAACCCCGGGGGAAGTCCGCGAACCGGCTGGCGACGGGGTTTAAACAGAGCTGTTATTATGTTTACTCTGGTGTCGGACGGCCTCTTGCCAGTGGGCCACAGCAAAGGGTGGCGCAGACCAGCAGCAACACAGCGCAAATTTTGATATGATCCATAATTTAGAAATTAAATTTATTTACATTTCTCTTGTTCCCGGACAAGTGAATCACACTCCTTCCGGCGCACTACACGGTGACTGCTTTGCGGATTTGATGGATCACGGCCAAACGACGGGGGAAGCTTCGGGTTTCATTTCGGTTTTAATAGCTTTTAGGCAAATGTTTAACTTTCGCGGGTGTCTCGGTGAACCTGAGCGCCGTGTGCCGAACTGTAACGGATGGTGGTTGGGATGTTAATAACATTTTTCATAATGTACTTCGACAACGCACTGGCTGAGAGGGGTTGTGTTTGGCATTGGGATCCTTTAAAAGAGAGTGCTCTCGGGATGTGTTTCGAAGCGTATGGTTCATGATGGTATATTAGTGGGTCAAGAGATGAAATAAACTTTTAAAGCGTCTACTCGCGAAACGAATAAATATGAAATAACTTATTTCTTATTGAATATGACATCCCGGACTTTGGGAATTCATTTTTGATCATAACCTTCTTATGCCAATTGTCTATATTCAATGAAACTACGTATCGTTTGAAGTTTCAGTGAACTCAAAAGAGGCAGTCATAGTAGCCCAGCGTTGGTATACAAACGGAAACAGTAACTTACAAGGGTGACTTGATGTGTTTTCGACCTCAACATGAAGTGAGTTTGGTTGTCAATCTTCTGACATTTAGTTTCCAAAATTTTAGTCATTCTGTGTACTCAGAAGATGGGTTGTAAAATTCAGAAGAAGCGCCTTGCATCTTGGGTAAGTCGACTTTTTTTTTCAAATTACTCCCCTGATAGTCATCAACATCAAAAGAACACTTGAATTGCTTTATATTGTTCTTTCTCTGCAACGGGCAGATCTGGTTTTGCAAAGAATAAATATAAACAAATGATGGTTCTAACCGTTTCATTGAACTTCGAACGATTTGTAACTTATTAATCTTTACGGCATTTTGGCGATTTCTTCCGTATTTTAAAGGTTTTCGTAAACAACTCTAGATTATTTCACTCTTGATAACAAAAATGGTATTTACCAGGCCCGTTTGACAAAATAATTTTCGTTAAAGCCAGTGCCTGTATCAATTAGCCAAACTCAAACGTTCGATACCATCAATTACCGGGCCTTCCTGTCGGCACTTATCACTGATCAACCCTCTTTTAGCAAGAAAAACACATTTACCAAACGGCGCCCAGCATAAAGCGGATTGTTACCAGTTAATAACATAAATTATGCATTTCTTTCCCACGCACGGCCCGAACGTAGTAGTACGGCGCTGGCGCACGTCCCTTCGGTGCCGAGCGGAACCGAAAGGAAAAATCCTTCCACGGTGCGCCGTTCGTCGGCCGGCCTATCGTCGGCTGGAAATCAAATCACAAGCATAACAAGCGAATCAACACGACTCCTACTCCGGCTACCGTTGGCAGCAGGGCGGCGGTGGACCGCTTGGGGGTGTAATCATAAAAGTTTCCACCACCACAGCTCCCTGAGGACGTATGAAATTTCAGAGGTGCCGACCACGCTGGCGGATGGAGGGAACGCGGGCGATTCGGGCCCGATTCATAAAATATTCAGCAACTTCGTTACCGTTCGTTAAATGAGAGGGGAACTATGTCCTCATCCTCGGTGAGGCCCTTTGATGATTGACCGCGTGCTGAGCCCAACGATTACCGTTCACCTGTTGAACTGCACTGTGCGGTTGTCAATAAATACCTCATAAAACTATGCGAAAGATTGGAAGTTTATATAAAATCCTTTAAATTATTTCACAAAAGACAGTTTACTTTGTAACCATTGCCATGTTCGGTAAAAGCTTCCGGCGACGGCGTCCGGCGTTTTATGCTAAGCGTTGTTTACATTAAACTTTCCACATCCCAATCATCGGCAAAACGTTTAGATTACTGTTCCGCAAGTAAATCCCCAAACTCGTTCAAATAACCTTCCTCCGGAAGCTTGGCACTTCAGCCGCCGGCAGGCAGACCCGGTTGGTGGTTGTACCTGATTGCGGGAAAAGGATCATGTTACGATGGCACACCTTACCGTTTAAGAGACACGGCCCACGGCAGCAAGGGGACCGAAATCGGGTGAATTAAAAGATCAGTCTCCGAAGGATTGTAAATGATATTTACGGGAATTGGATTTCAATGATTCCCGTCTTGGGGCTTGGGGCTTAGACTTTGCTGACACAACGTCGCAAGGCAACGTGGCGGCGGTCGGTCGGGCACCGGAACGGCGGCGTTCCAATCGTTTGAAGTGCTGACAAATTCAAATTAAAAATGCTCGAAAAGCGATTTCATTAATTTCCATCCATCGACTAGGTGACGGTTTTGCGTGAGCCATTCTCACTCTGTCTGCGTGTCTTTCTCTCTCTCTCTCTTGAGACCGGGAATCGGTTGAACGGATGACTTGGGATGGCTTTGGATGGTCCCGGACACGTGCTCGAGAGAGAAATTGATATTTATGCGCATCCCAAGCCAGCACGGGGCCCGGCACCGAGCGATGTATCCTTGCCGATGTAGCACAAAACGGTTCGCCTTCATTTGCATGCCCTCTCGAGTCCCGGTATTAGGTGTCTAGGTAATAAATTCGAATTACTGCGCTCGCTGTCCACCTCGAATGCTGCTAGACGGATGATTGTTTCGCTTAAATTGCAGTTTTTGAAATCCCATCGCAGTGAAACTTAAAAAAGCAAAAAAGTTTGAGTCCATTAGATGGAACTACGTTCAATGTGTGCATTGAGACTTATTATTTATGTAGGTTGATGCTGTTGGTACATAATCAATCACTGGCGTCAGGAATCGTTAATACAGATAAATCCTCTTTGCACCACCCAAATGCAGCCATAGTTTCTTTAATCTATCAAGCATAGCGGATCAGCGGATGTTGGTCAGCATAAACAACAGTTCAGAGTTCCTCGTGCTCGTGCGTAAAGACTTTTGCCGATTCATCCGGCCTCGGCCGACCAATCGATAGTCTGTCGCCTGAAGGGGGCCACACGACGGCGCACTCTGGAAAGCGGATATTGGCAAACAGCGCTGCTATTGAACCTCCGAAAGTAACTTAATTATGTTTGTCAACGATAATTCCTGGCAGAAGGCCGTAGCATTCTGCACAGCGCCGTCCTGCTGTTTTCCTTTTTTCCAATCATAAATCTGCGGCGAAGCTGAAGTTGGCCACGGCACCCAGCTAGGGTGGAACTTTCTGTCCCCCCCCCTGTAAGTTGGGCCTAAAAGGATAATTTTGTTTCGTCCGGCCGTCGGCGCCGGGCTGTCTTTCTCCGTTTTGGCGCCCGCTCGCCCGGGTGACATTTATCAAATCAATTATTTTTTATGCTCCCGCACGCGTTGGTTGGCAGTACGAGATGAAATATTTGGAATTTATTGAGCATCGTAAAGTTCGGTGGCAGGAGTGTGCTCAATTTTTGAGTGTTGTAATGGCGGCCTATAATAAATTGGTTGTAGTGCTGCGGGCCGGTTGGGTTTATCACTTCGTGTCGACGGTCGTTATTAGGACGTGTACTCGGTGGACCACACATAAACACAATAATGATGTCTAACAAATGGTACGACATCATGGCTCGTAGCTGGCAGTAACAAATGAGGAACATTTGTGGCGGACAAATTATCAATTACATCGCCACCGTCGGTCGGTCGGTCGTTGAAGGGATGAATAAAATTAATTTCCATCTCGTTGCATCACCGAGCCGCTGAGAGGAGCTAAGATTGGAAGAGAAAAGTGCAACCGTTGGCAGAAAACAGAAACTGTGAAGCGTCGTCCGCCCGCTGTCGGCCCGGGGATGGGATGTCGGCTGCCGGAGCAAAACAGGGAGCATTTATCATGCCGCGAATGAGGGCGAGCAACGACGAGGACATTTGCATTCGTTTGTGCGCCATGGGAGAAACTGGCCCGTGTGGAGTGTAGTCATATTTTCGTGGCTCCTGAAGGGATGAGCGCTTCAAGGAGCTGGAGGACGCAAGGTTCGAAGCGCGCAAAGAAAAGGATCCATTCTGCTGAAGACGCCACCCGCAAATCGGTTGCGGAGGCATTTGCGTGAACGGAAATGACATTAAGTGGGTCTTTTCATTTAATTTCGCTTTCTCAATTATATTTCGGTGCCGCGTAAGCACTTTCTTGACAGTTCGAAGGGTCCTGGGGAGGCCCCAATGCAGGCAAGAAAGTCTGCGAACGCCTTTGATATGTCGAGTTGAATCTGCTTTGTGGAATATCTGAAGAAAGTTATGAGTATTGGCTCTTAAAAGTAAATGTACTAAAGTAACCCATTTAACATTCTTCGCGACTCATTGCAGTGGTTTCGAGAAGTTCGAGATGCCCAAACAAGGCTACGACCAGATGGACGGGGCTGCCCTCGGCGGAGGCGGCGGTGGCGGTGCGTACCAGGCCGACACCGGCGGGAACGATTCTCCGATGTCGTTCGAGGAGATCGAAAGGCCACCGTTGCGCCACGTCGACAAGTACGTCCGGGCGGAGTGTCCCTGCATCAAGACGACCCGCTACACCATTGCGCTGATGACTTGCCTCGGCTTTATCATATCGTTCGGGATGCGCTGCAACATGGGCATGGCCAAGCTGCAATTCGAGAACGGGGTAAGTGACCGAGGACCCCGACCGAAACGGGCCGCACTTTGGTCCGCTTCCATTAGACCACATTTCACCGTCGCGTTAATTATCCGGCGTCGCACGACACGTGTCGATGATGTTCCCTTTTTTCCCCGTCACCGGTATGTTTCGATTATAATTTTGCCGTTCGATGCCAGTTCACGGAGTTAGGGCGGCAGGTGACACGTTTTGTCACGAGCATGGAATCATCGTGCGAGCATTGAACCAGCACAACTACACAAAATGGCTGGGTTCGGATAGCTCCCCATAATGCCGGGCATTATTATGTCGAAGGAGAAAATTATGCGATTCCTGACCGTGGCCGTCCTTCCTCCCGCAATGGAAGCGCCAGGAAATGGAAGATAATGAACAGGCAAAAATGGAGCATTAGCGCGGCTCGATTACGTGTCGTCCCTGCGTTTTCTATGAAAAAGATCGCTCAACCGGCAACCGGGCAGATAAGGACGGTAGCCCCGACCGTCGCAGCGGCCTCCACCACCCGGGATGGGCAAAAATCAGGAAAAAATATGAAATTTTATGGAGTCAAACATAATGGAAGCATTTATTGGGAATGCGACGACAAAGGATGATAATTTTTTATTCATGAGTCATTGCCCTTTTGGCGGTCGGCAAGGGCCCGGGGGTGAAGGGTGGACGATACGCACGACGCTTCGGCGCTGATCGAGGAAGCGGAAACGGATAAGGACCCAGCGGAAATGGCCGGAAACGAGCATAAAAAGCAAGAAAATGACAACAAACTGACGCCGAGGACGAGCCATCGACGCCACGCTGTGAGAACGTTGCGCTCGGGGTGCGCTACCGGCGTCGTCGGATCCCTTGGATGTTTAGCTCGGATTTCGGAGTCGGTGTATCTCTCCACAGCGGTCCCGTGGCTATTGTTCGGTGGGTGATGTTGTGGAAAAATCCCGAGACTTCCGGTGTTGCATTTGGCTCGATTTAACGAACGGGAAGCGCTCGGGTTTTCACACTTTCTCCGCCAGCGAGGGATAGCCGGGACACAGCGGGGGATTTAACCGTCATGTCTGAATTACGAATTTGCATTCACCGAATGCACCGAAAGTTTCAAGCGGAATGATATTTTTTCGAGAATGTTGCAGAAGGCTTTCAGTTCCAAGAAGGAGGAAAACCAAGAGTTTTTAAGTGGTACAAAATGTTCAAAAAGAGTTGGCAAACATCAAGTGATGAGCTGAAACTCAATAAAATTGAATAAAATAAAAATAAAATTAATAAAATTGAGACCTTACCGACCTTGATGGCACATCGAAAGGATCAGAAGTGTGTGAAATAACACTTTTCGGCTATCAAGACAAAGTGAATCATAACTGGAGATAAGACTTGGATCTACGACTACGACCCGGAAACGATGTATCAACCGGTCGTTTCTTGGATTTAATATCACCGAGTGATCCGAGGACACCGTTTCGAATCTATATAAGGGATAGACCCCGAAACCTAGAAGAAATTGAAGGCTATACCGGAAGAAAACCTTGCGGCATGTTTTGAAACCTGGAAAAATCGTTGAAACAAATTTATTGCATCCGTATGGAACGGTGATAAAATGAATTTAGAAGAATAAATAATGATTGCTATTTAAACACATTATTTGGACACAAAATAGCGCCCTTGGTGTGGCTAAATTCAACGTAAATAAAAAATCATGTATGAACCGCGAATTTAATGTACTTACAAAATATCTTTAAAATAGGAATCTCCACTCATTTTATTTTGCCTGTTTCATCTTCCATCGAACAGACGGTGAAGTACAACTGGACGGTGGCGATGGAAAGCGCAGTCGACTCGTCGTTCTTCTGGGGTTACCTCGTGACGCAAGTTCCGGGCGGTTTCCTGGCGTCGATGTTTCCGGCAAATCGCATCTTCGGCACGGCCATTGCCTGCTCGGCGTTCCTGAATCTGCTCGTGCCGGGCGCCATGATGCTGCATCCCACCGTCGTCATTCTGGTGCGCGTCCTGCAGGGTTTAGTAGAGGTTAGTACACTGGCCACCCCACCCGACACTCTCCACTAACCCCGGTCCGGTTTTGCCTGCCCGCAGGGTGTAACGTATCCGGCGTGCCACGGTATCTGGCGCTTCTGGGCCCCACCGCTCGAGCGGTCCCGGCTGGCCACGATGGCGTTCAGCGGGTCGTACGCGGGCGTCGTGATAGGCATGCCCATGTCCGGCATCCTGACCGGTTCGATTAGCTGGCACGCACCGTTCTACTTCTACGGCGTGATGGGCCTGATATGGTACTGCTTCTGGCTGTGGCTTTCGTTCGAGAAGCCACGCCAGCACCCAACCATCACCGTCAAGGAGCTCAAGTACATCGAAAAATCGCTCGGCGAGTCGGTCCAGCTGCCGATGCCGACCATCGCGACGACCCCGTGGCGTGACTTCTTCACCTCGATGCCCGTCTACGCGATCATCGTGGCGAACTTTTGCCGCTCGTGGAACTTCTATCTGCTGGTGCTGTACCAGAGTGCCTATCTGAAGCACTCGTTTGACTTCCGAATCGAAGAGGTAAGCCCGACCGCCACCGATTCCATCGCTCTGCACGGATCCTTAGACGGGTTTTTTTCGGATTGTTCCAACAGACTGGTATACTAGGAGCGCTGCCACATCTGCTGATGACGATCATTGTACCATTCGGCGGTATGTTGGCCGATCACATCCGCAAAACGGGGCTTCTGTCGACGACAAATGTGCGCAAACTGTTCAACTGCGGCGGATTCGGTCTGGAGGGACTCTTTTTCCTGGTCGTGGCCCACGCCACCAGCCCAGTGAGTGGAAACATCGTTTTCGCAGCATGGTCCAGAATGGGTTTTTATATACCTCCCTCGCTGCTTTCCAGATGGGCGCAGTAACGGCTCTCACGCTCGGTGTGGCGTTCAGTGGGTTCGCCATCTCCGGTTACAACGTCAATCATCTGGACATCGCCCCCCGGTACGCCAGCATCCTGATGGGCATGTCGAACGGCATCGGAACGATAGCGGGCCTGATCTGTCCCATAGCGATCGATCATCTCACCCGGGGCCAGGTAAGTGCCGTCGTTCGTTGGTGCTGCCACCGATTTCCGGTGCAGTCTTCGTAATCCGATTGCCGATGCATCAGACAGTGTCCTCCTGGCCGTCGGTAGATTCGCTCCAAAACTGCTGATTCGGTGGAATAAATTAAATTTGTTACGACGTTACACGCTCGTTGATTTTGAACAATACACTTGGAACTCTGACTGGCGGCCTCGTCTCGATAATGCGAAACCCTACACTGGCCACCATCCCGCGGCAGCCCTGCTGGCGGTGGGCTGAAAGTGTTTTCCGACATCACGCTCACGCTTGGCACCCTTTTCGAAGGGATATGAAGGGCCTTTTAAAATCTTGAAACTGCACGGAGAGAAGCGCCTCCGTGTGGAAGGGTTGCCAAATGCCGTTGCTAAGGGATGGGATTTTTGCTACGTTTGCAGTTCCTGTCGCCGCCGCCGCCGAGTGCCGACAGAAGACTATTGTTGGCGAAACGACAGATTGACGTCGATGCGTGTTTGTTGTTTCGGTTTTTGTTTGCTGACGTTGATAATCTTTGAAAGCTGTGCATGATTGCATTGTTGTAAACAAGCCAACCGCAGCGGATGGCAGCAAATACGAACGTATTTAGATATGGTGGTTTTGCAAATAATATTTTACTCGAAAGGGTAGCTTTGGGTTTCTTGTTGAATGAAGTTTCCTACCTTACTGTGTGAATGTAGCATTGTATGGTGCATAACTAATGTACCATGTACCAGCTGAGTTATTTAAAATTAATAAAAATCGTTAATTTATGAATAAGTTTATTTGTGGTAAAGAAGAGAATATTTGTGGCACTTCAAACCGTTTCAAAAATCTAAAAATTAAGTTCGTTACTTTAGCGACATCTATATTTCAGTTTTGCAACTGACGTCTAGATGTCGCTACTAACGCAGCCAATGTTAAACCAGTTTGAAATGGCAGTTGGATTTCGGTTTAATTTTATGCTTGGTCCGTTCATTACAGCCAAAATCGTGCTGGTCGACCGTGTTCACGATAGCGGCAACGGTCCACTTGGTCGGTATCACCTTTTACGCCATCTTCGCGTCCGGCGAGCTGCAGTCCTGGGCCGAACCGACGCTGGACGAGCAGAAAGCCTGGGATCCGGTGGGATCGGGTTACGAAAAGGAGACAACGTTCAACGCGGGTGACAATGGAGACGGAGCAGGTGGCCAAGCACCCGCGGCACCTTTTGGCGATCCTGCGGCCCAGATCAACTCCACCAAGACGCTGAGCTACGGTGCGGTGCAACACGTGGCCACCAATCCGTTCGCGTACCCGAATGCCATCAGCGAGGAAACGGTGCAACCGGAGGCGAGAGACACGTATCTACACGGAAACCCAACCGAGCGTACCTATTGACCTGCTCGCATGAAGAAAACCGTAACGTTTAGTTTGCACTAGATAGTGGCACCTCCTCCCGGCGGTGTTGCTGGTGTTGTTTTCTGTTCCGATTCGGGAAACTCGTAAATTTCGCTGCTCCCACGGCACTCCAGGCTGTATTGATATTGCTGCCTACCGATGGCCGGTGGCAGAGCACTGAGAGCACCACCGGACCGGTGCGATAGGGCTTAAGACTCACGAACTCGAACGAACGAATGAACGAACGAAGTAAGTAAGGTATGCAGCACTCGGCCGGTGGTCCAGTGAAATACAAATTAAAATTAACCCTGCTTAAGCAATTAAAACACTAGATAGTGACTAACAAATATTTAAACGTAGCAAAGAGGCACACCGTATTTACAAAACCGAGGCGTGTACATACCCCACAACGGCTCCGTAGCATACCCCGAACCTGTCACACGAATACGCTGCACTACTATTACTGACTACTGCCGTAGGGTTTAGCGGGCCAGGCGCCCAACGGTGTGGATAATCGTTAAGCGAATGCACTGAGTAAGAATCGTAATCACTCATCCGGCAAACGGGTGACGATACTGATGGACCCCCCGATGTCTAACAAGCAACATCATTCGCGATCGCTAGTGTAGATAAACATTATGCTCATTTATCCATCCCTTCGGTTTGGTCTGTAGCACGTCAAAATCATTTTTTTGCGAACCTAAAAGAGTCAATTTGCGGGAGTGTTCGGGTGAACCACCATCTAAATGATCGCCATTAGCAGCTGCGATCGATTAGTAAGGCACCTTCTCAAGGTTGAATGATCTGCTAATGTCCTCGCTCGCGTATCGGATTCAGTTCTTCGCCTTTTTGCGGTCCATGTTCTGTGTTTGCGTGTTTGAACCGTATCCAGCTTCTAATCGAAGGCCGAGGGGGTTGAGCGATTCCTTTCCGTTTCTTCAGACGGTTCCAACGAGTTGTTAAATAATTTTATGGAGCGAGCGAACGAATAAGCGGTGTAAACAGACATATAATTACGCGTTAGGTAAGTGGGAGATAAATTTGAGGTGTCAACCGACTCTCAAAGGCTGTGGCGACAATAATAATACGGCGGCGGGTCCGTGAAGTGACCCAAAACCGATGCGTTAGCGTAAGAGGGAAGCGTCGTAAGAGGAGGGTATTGTTTCGTTGGCATCTCGGATAATTTAACGCGTAACATGTAAATAAGCTAATTGAAATACTAATTAGCTCACACCGGTCAGTTGCGAGGGATAATGTACATGTTTTATGTTTCCAATTGGGCCACTCCCAACGTTCGACCCGTGGTACTGCGAAAGTGACAAATACAACAATAAAATGCTAGCACGTAGAGGGACCCGGCCCCCGCGAGGACCGGGTCAAATTAGGCGTTAAGGCAGTTCAGTGATATAGTGAAGTAACACAGCTCATCAACAAAAGTAAATCGTTGCAATGCGAAGTGAAACCGATAGTAATATGGCATCAGTGGCAGGCCAGATCCACGTCCACCTGCGACGGCGAATGATTAATGGACGAATCGGCTCAAACGTAGCGTTTATTGGCAATTGATCGGTGCAGAAGTCATTCCAAAGCAAAAACAGAAACTGCTTCACCCGAAGCACCCCGAACATGATCATTTGCCGGCAACCGGTTGGAACGCTGGGCTAGGCTCTTACTATGCGAACCCAACCCAAGTAGTTTGTAAGGCTGTACATACACTCAACCAAAACTCTGTCGTAACGGCTATAAAGCACCTAGCTCCGTTCTTTGCGAACACGAGAGCATCACAGAGTGCAGCTACTAAACGGGTATTAAGCGGCGAAGCTGGGGCCGAGGTATGATTTCGGTAACAATCGTTGAACAAAATGTCTATTACGGAAACGTGACCCCTATACGCGATCAATTGATATTTTAGTGACAGTAGAAACCCTTAGTTCCTTCGTTCTCTGTGCAACCGGACATCAACCAGACATCAAGCCCTTCGATCGGATCGGCCGATCCTCCGTCGGTGTGCCGTAGGATTCTTTACCGAGTATGTTTAGTAAGGCGCGCGCCTGGCGATGGGAAACTGTACATTTGACTCAGTTCAGTTCGTGTACCAGTGCACCAACTCAATCAAGATACCCGGGGTCCCGGGACCGGAAGTAGTAAAAGTAACCCTCGCCGTTCATAGTGTGCGATCGTTTGAATCCCCACAGACAAAAAACCTACAATGAAATAATATAGCATACGTAAAGTAGTCCGCGTGGAGTGTAGTACTAGGATGACGCTCTGGCGCCATCCTCCCTTTCCGGTAGCCTGTCCTTCCCAAAAGTCGGTGCTGCTCGCGCGGAGCCGCATCCGTCGCATGCAGCAACCGCACGACATCTTTCCATAGAGCATTACTATACAATTAAGAGAAAACGTACAGTTACCTTGTAAAGTAACCATCATTGTATTGTGTGAAGTGTTTTACGGCGATCGTTAAAACGATCGTTTCGTTTGTGTTATACAGCCAGCCTGTGTTTTGCGTTCCTGAAAACGGTTTTCCCCCGATCGATAGGTTCGTCGACGTTGTTACTTGTGAAGGTGGAGGTGAATTAAAAACATTCAAGCGCAAACCAAACTATGCTCTAGCGGGGAACGCGGCGATCACTGACTATCGGCTGCAACAGCCGGAACATGTTGAGTGTTTGATCTTTCCGCTAGAAAAAAAAAACAACAAATAACAATGGTACCAAGCTACCATGCAACAATACAAGAATATTACACAAAACATCATCGCAAAACCTGAGCCAGTCAAATGGTTCAGCTAGTTGTAGGGTTACGTTGTTGTAGGAACAGGCTGTAGCAGGCCCATAACCAATTGTAGTCCGTACCGGCATTAGGCCAAAGCGGGTACCCCGTTGAATAATAATAACGATAACAAATAATCTGCTGGATGTAACGGTACACTTATAGCAAAACCTGTATATTCCTTACACTGTGCAATACTTTAGCAAAAAAAAAAAAACCACGCCGTATGTACTATCTGTCAGAGAGTCTGATCGGTGATCGTTTCGCCACAAACCGAGAAGCGAAGCGAATACCAAACATATAAATAATGGAGCGCCCTGTGGAGGAGCCACAGTTTCAATAATGTTCGAAACCGTCTCGTTGTAATAATCGCATCATAATCAAATCATCGTAACTGTGCTTAACTTAAGGGCTGAAGGACCGAGCGGGGCCGAGCGAGCCGAAGAGGTGTACAAGACCCTTAGCAGCAGCAGCAGCAGGAAGGCAAACTCACTCGTTCAATAAACTTACGGTATATTGCATTCTACAGTTACGCATTCCTAATTGGCCGGAGTGGCCGCCCGGAAGGGGCTGATACAAATTCCGCGTGTAATGCGATGCGTGTGTAGACTCACTTACTCAGCCCGAAGGACGTGACAAAACCCCCAAAAACCAATCCAATAAAAATGCGTATATTTAAACCTGTTGAACTGAACCAACCAAACTGCAGTGGCAGAGTTATTTATTTACCACCCTAAACCTGCCTCCCTTTGACATCCGTTCGAAAGAGAACCCCACCGAAGCTACCCTAGCAATGTGCCTACACTAACCGCTACTACCGCGATCCGGTTCGGGACTTCGTTTCTACAAGCTGCGTATCATGAGATGAGACTAATAAAGCGAAGCCAGCCGAACGAACGGCACGCCGTTGCGTTAATCCTTTGCGCCGGCACCTAATGAACTAGTGGAGCAGTGATTATTGCATCTATTGTCGTTTGGCCTGACGCTGGGTGCGATTTGCGAAAGAAGCTCGATATGCTCGATCCGTTGACCGCGCTACTAAAGCTACAGCTAGCGGCTAATGTAACCTTTCGCTGCTAATATGCTAACCATCTCGCTGGCTCAACTACCATTTCCTAACACTCCGTTTGGTGTGCACCCGTTTGCCCCCGGGTCAGGGTTACTGAACGCGGGTTAATATTTTAAAACACATATTGGTAATGCTGATGCTGCCCTCGGTGATGGCGAGATGGTACAGGGTACGGTTAATACTTGGGCCACTCAAACACCCGTCCCGACGCGAGAATATCACAACCATTAGCTTTTGAAGACGAAGGCTACGAGGGCTACTTCCGCCGCACCCCGCTGTACTCGGAGGTTTTGGCCGTTCGTCGGTTTTTGCCCGGAAATCCACGGGCGTACGGTGGTTTGGAGTTCGTCGTCACGTAGTACACACCACGGGCCCTGCAAAAAGGATAGCATGGACACCCGTCAGTTACCTGTGGTCCTGTTCCCAAACTGTTCGGTACTTACGCTTTCGTGACGTGCTCCCCCATAAGGACGTAATCGGAATCCTTCGGTTCACACCAGCCGAGAAGGTACGAGATGAGCGTTGGACAAGGTCCCGCCCAAAACCCGCGCTCACTGTTGATGGACTCGATGAAGTACGGTGTCACCTTCGTGTGATCGCAGGCGAGGGTCTCTGTGGGAGCGAAACAAGGATTCAATTCGCGTTCGCCCGCCCCGTCCTCCCGTACGGAAACTTACGAAAAATGGTCGAACTAGCGCATCCGGGCTGACTGGTGCCTCCGTTAACGTAGAAGTCGGCGTGACCACCCGGATTCCACTGGCCCAGGATGCCGGCACCCGTGTGGATTATGTCCACAAAGTGCGCATCGGAAGGATCGAGATCGCGGGAGTTATTGGAGCCCCCGTAGAAGAAGATGGTCGGATCGAGGCCGGTGATACGGCCCAGTTTTCCTTCACCCGGCCCCAGATAGTTCGCTACCAGCCCGGCAATGTGCGCTCCGACACTGTACCCGATCAGGTGCAGATCGTCGGGTGGAACTCCACGTGGATGCTGCGCAATGTACCGAACGAGTTGCGATACGCAGAGACTGCCGAACCGTGGGGCCCACTCGATCTGACTGAGGCACGGCTCGGTCACGGCCGTTCCGTAGTCCACGATGATGATGTTGTAGTTGCCGCGCGTAAAGTACGCCTTGCGCATGTCCGGGCTCGGCGACAGATTGCGTCCACCGCCGAACCCGTGGATGACGATCTTCACCGGGTGTGTCGGGTTCCAGTGCGTGTAGTAGAGCGATTCCGGGTCCAGGACGTCAATCAGCTCGGGGTTCTGTTGCGTTCGGCGCGTATAGAGATAGAACTTGATCCTCGGGTGAGGACACCGGTACGGTTTCTCGAGGCACGAGGTCGTATTGAACACGTTGTTGGTCTCCTTTTTCTGCGCTGCTGGTTGACAAAAATGGAACGTAAAGTAATACGTATCTTGGTGGCGATTCGCATCAACAACCGCAGCCTGTCGCCTAGACCACAATTAAACATCCATTTTTCTGAAGCCAGTAATTGACCCACATCGCGCGGGCACGCCTTACGCAATGCTGGGAAGCGAAAAGAGCACAACATGGGTAATGCATTCCACATCAAGCTGGGCCAAGGCTTGGCGGAACCGTAGAGTCATCTAACTGGCTGACTGGTTGGCTGGTTAATTTTGAGCCCCCGTGATAGCCATTGTGCGACATCATGCTTCGCATATTTACCACCGGTTTCATTTCGTGTCCTAGACCTGCCCGGTATGATGCAATGAGTTGCCTTCCATAGTGCCCTAATTGTGTAAGGGCTCAGCGAAGGAGCACCTGGCAAGGCAAGATTTTCGTGTTGGACTACCAAGGCAAACCAAAAGCCTACGAGAACCGCACGTGACAGCCGCATATCAAATTCCATTTTCCACCCCAAAAGCCACATTCTCGTTACCTTCGCCACGCTGTAATTGGAAAGTGGCTGGTCGAGTGGTCAATCCTTGCTCCGGCTACTCCACTTTCAGGGACGAGCTAACGAAACCGATGGCCTCTCTATCGCTCAGAGCACTAGGCCGTTCGATCACCTCAGAATGTTTGCCCGCGGGTCGTGAGTGGCCGCCACGCACGTCATTTCAAGGGAAAAACTTGAGGCTGTGTTTTTTTTCGTTCGAATGTTTCGCCTCTTCGATCCGATTGCCAACCTGCTGGCTGGCGTCTAATTCCGGCTGACCTTTCGCGAAACTGAACGCCGGGCGAGAGATGAATGCGTAATTACCTCACGTGGGTTTCATGATCGATCGGTTGTCGTCCACAGGGCTGCGTGAGGGCTTTTAAATGCTTCAACGAACGGAAGTAAAAGGTTTCACTTTGGCCATCATAAAGTGCCCATAAAATGGCTGGCGAATCGTTTCTCCCCTCGAAACAACAACGATCTGCTTGTAGTTGGCAGTTCACTCCGAAGAGGGCACCCTTTCGACACCTCGAGGCATCGTTCAAGCGGCACAAAAATAATATCGCGGCGTTCGTAGGAAACCATGGCGATAGAGTAACAAATGCAAAGCCGACTTTGTTCGCGGTTCGTGCAGTTTCGTGTTCGCGCAGGCGGTTCCTATCGCAGCCGGTCATCACCGATTATGGCACCGGGCATTACGGCATCCTGCGGCCACAGTTGGCCTGCGCCGCCACTTTTATTGCAGTTGCCCTGCCTAGTATGCCCAAAGTCAGCACGACAGCTTTCTTCGCGATTGCATCACTCGGTGCACTTGGATCCAACTGCACTGCGAGCATCGAGGTTGGTTTGTGCTCCACTTTCTCTCCCTCTCTCTCTCTCCGAACGCCGAATGACTCATGTTCTCAGAGCAGGCTTAACTTCCGAAACACTACGCTAGCTCGCTCCATCGACCGGTGTCTCCGGTTTCCACGTTCCGGTTGTAAACTCCTTTCACTTTCGTTCGTCACAAAGTCACTCGACAGCCGGGGGGTAGTGATTAGCCGGTCCGGGAGGGGGGTCTCGTATGCAAATTCTCAGCAGCCCAACAATTAGCATGTTCGAGTTCACCTTCGAGATTTCTCGTGACATTAGATGGGGCGCTTTGCTGGGCTTGGTTGTCAAGGTTGCAGCCCTGCAGCCTGCTTAGTCCGCACGGGATAAACTGCGATCGTGCGTGAAAGCCCGAGCCGCAGATCCGCGTGCTTACTTCCTTGTTACGAAATGGCGAACAGTCGTTAAGACCCGAAAATACACACGTGGTGAAACGTCTCTCCGCTCCGCCTGGTTACATCATGACAGCTCCCAGGGAAAAGCCGCGGCGTCACCGAAAAAAAACAGGAGAAGTGGAACGCTAACCTTGAAAGGCGATCATTTCGAAAATAAGTCGCGCCTCACTAGGCCGCCCGAGCCGGTGTGCCAACGGCGTGTTAAATGCAGGTGATTTGGCGCGAACGGACCGCGGTCCGTTCGATCGACGGCCGTGATATGGTTGGGAGACGGCGATGTTGCCGACACCACCCCCGGGGGTGACATGCGGACAACAAGGGACGAGGGCCATCCAAATGTTGTGTTAATGTAGGTCGCGCCGATTTGTCATCTTTCATTGTGACAAACCAGCTGGTTTCACTTTCCGAGCTGCGGCTCTTTTAACTTGCCGGTTAAAATGGGGAAAACCGGCAATCTTGGAACGGGGCACCAAAGAGCTAGAATATTTAGACTCCACAGGCCGCCGACCGCCAAGGGCAAACTTTATGGGCTCAGAACGAAGTGTTACGAAGGTGACTTGGGCGACGCATGAACCGGTTTCTTCTACGATCGCTTTCTGCTGGACACTAGTTTCAATCCGTCATCAAAACGAGGGACCCACAGCACCGTGATAATTTATGGCCACTCCACTTTGTTGGTCCCCAAACCGACACCTAACTCGAATGGCTCCGGAACCCGCTCCTTTACCTGCCCCGATGCGCGGGTTCACCGCGAGGAACAAAATGGAAACCAATCCAACCGTGGCGACCGGAAGTTGCATCTTGTTCGATTGCGCCAGCTGATCGATCGGTGGTACGTAGGGCCTTATGCGGGTCGGCACGCAATCGCAGACGGATCGCAGTGCAATTTGGCGCTCGGTATAAACACAGCCACTTTCGCTTATGTGGCCCGGCTCATCTCACGGCTCACGGATTCACTTCCCCGGCGGTCGGTCGGTCGGATCGCTCAACAGTAGCTCACGGATCTTTCACTTGCAAACACTTCTTCGACCGGGGGTTAAGTAACAGTTGCCTGACGCGGTTCCGCCTGGCTGGTTCGCTACGGTGACGATATGTCCATTTTAGATTCGGCGTTTATTTGTTTTTCCTTTTCTAGGCAACCCCGGACAGGCTTGCCGTTGGCTGTTGGCACGCAGAACGTCGTCCGAAACTGGTTTTATTTTCTCCCCCGATTCGGGCTGCACTCGGAACACCCGCCGTGGATTAGGGCCGTGCCTACGAACTCTTCTTCTCTATCGAGAACGGGCTACACATTGGGCGGCCACATAATATTCCACGCCGTAATCACACTCGCGCCTCTGTCGGCTTTTCTTGCGTACAAACTTTCGCTTTTCGTCGTGGCCACTAGCCGTTACGGATCATCGTCGATCGGCAGTATTATGGGTGGGTCCCCAACAACAAACACTCGCCACGATCATCGGGTATTTAGTGTGGAACGGTCACTGATCGAAGGGGTTACAAAGTGCAGAGGCTCTAGAGTTGAAACAACCGAACCGGGCACGGGTTTCACGGAAACTGACCGATGTTGGAATGCGTTTGGGGCCAGCCCGATGCTCGTGGGGCCTCAACCCTTTCGCGGCGTGTTCATCGCGTGAGCGGGTTGAATGAATCTCGCTCGCTGTTCATCGCTGATTCATGCGCTCCACGGCCGCGGTTGAAGTTCATGGGAGCGTTCGCGGTTTTTTTTCCACCGTGACCGTGGCTCAGGTTAGCTCTCAACGATAGCATCTGATAATGGTTCCCGTGTCCCCGGTTGGCCGGAGAATTGAAACGATTATCTCACTCACGCCTGATGATAGGTTGCGAGTCAGATAGGGAGCTGCCGTTTGAACGAGTTCTAGGCTCGCCGAAGGGAACAGCTCGCTTACCTTCTCCTCGGCGCGTGTGACCTATGGCTTATAATATTTTCCTCTTCATTCTAAAAACCCAAACAAAAAATACGCATCAGGACCAACGGGGTAGGGCTATTTATTTCGTAATTTGTCGGCAGGGTTTTGCATCCACGGAGGCCAATGGGGACACTAGTTCCGTATGTTGGCCGCTATGATCGCCAGCTCATCGCGGAGTGTAACGTTTCTTCCTCTTGCGTAAGGTGGCATCATGTTGACGTGCAGGAAATAGAGTCCGCGTGTCCTGCGGAGTAATGGAAACCGATCGTAAGTTAGTGCGCTAGAGGGGAGAGGCGCGCATGGGTTTGGTTGGGGGGGGCCACCGGTCTCACAGGTTAGTCGCACTACCTAGGTCATGGACCGGTCTTGCGTAATCCACCGAGGGGAAGAAGCCTTGCCACTCGGGAGGACTTAAGATTAAGCAACGCAACGCGAAGTTGCGGCGCGCGTAATGAGACTCCAGTACCCTCGGAATGCGGGGACGATTTATGTGACAACTTGTCGCCCGTCCGGCTTCGCGGTTCGTGAGCCCGCTGATGATCTTGGCTTGGAGTGTGGTGCCATGGAACTATCTCGATGCCCCCGTTGAGCGATAAAGCAGATATTGAGGAAGGGCCCGGCGGGAGGAGCTGAAATTACTTTTACTTTCCACCACGCGCGCCAGATGATGGGGATTTGCTCGTTGCGGGTTGGCGATAGGCAGGCGCTACTTACGTGTTGGGTGTGTGCGCACCCATAACGGCCAGCTGCTGGTCCGGGCCGCCTCCTCGGCAAATGCCCAGCATGTACAGGTACCAGTGGGCACAGCGGTACCCGTAGAAGCCAACGTCGGTCCCGATCGACTCGGCGTAGTACTCCGGCGCCCGGTTGTGGTTGCATTCGCCCGCCGTCATCATGCTGGCCATGTTGCAGCCGGGCTGCTCCACTCCGCCGTTCACGTAGAAGTCGACGTGCCCGCTCGGATGCAGTATGCCCCGCTGGAAGACGTCCGTGTGGATCACCTGGACGAACTCGGCATCGGACTGGTCGAGCTTCAGCTCGTTCGGCGCGAACACGAACAGTGGCTTCGCCGGATCGAGGCCGGTAATGCGCTTCAGCTTGCCCGCCCGCAGGTAGTTGGCGATCATGCCGGAAGTTTGGCCGCCGAGACTGAAGCCCACCACGTGGATGTCCTCTAGCGGCACGATGCGGCTGGCTACGATGAAGTCCAGCAGCTGAGCCGTGCAGTTGGCCACCGTCGGCAGGTTACGCACCGCCTGCAGATAGCACGGTTCCAGCGCCAGCGGGTTGTAGTCGACCGAGATTATGTTGTACTCGCCGTGGGCCAAATAGGCGGGCCGTATCGTCGGGTTCGGTGCATAGTCACGGTGCCCCGTATACCCGTGGATTAGCACCACCAGCGGGCGTCCTCGCACGAAGCCGGCGTTCATGACGGTGGCCGGATTGAACATGTCCAGTTGGGTTGGGTTTTTCTCCGTCTCTCTAAGGATTAGAACGTAGAGAACATTCGACACTATCTGAGCAAACGATCGCTTGTTGATAACGTTGCGTCAAGGCGG